>NW_026689773.1:0-22500 GCF_943734765.1 Anopheles ziemanni | reverse complement strand
AGGACCGCCGAAGCAGCGTGGACCAGGGGAGAACTGAACTTTATACTTCACACCACAGTATTGAGTAATGTGCCCTCTTCCACATAGGGCAAGCTGGAATGTTCCATTTTACCCAGGACGGCCGAAGCGGCGTGGACCAGTGGAGGACTACACAATCATGAGGTTTGATATCGACTTGTGTGTTTCAATAGGATACCGATGGTATGTTTTGAACCGATTTGATTTAGCCATTCTGAAGTCATCACTTGGTTGAAGCGCTGAACTAGGGAGGGGCATCGTTTACATATATATTGGTTTTCGCATGCTCTACTAGGTTAATGTCATGAGGTTGGCTATCGAGCATGCCCAAGTGATGACTTGATTGTGTGCTTGCTTGAATTCTTCACATTTCATACCATCGGTTAGTTGTCGAATCATTCCTCGATCATAACCTTCGTTCTTGGTTCATGTATGCTCTCTTCCACATAGGGCAAGCTAGAATTAACTATCTTACCCAGGACCGCCGAAGCAGCGTGGACCAGGGGAGAACTATACTTTGTCTTGTATGCCCTCTTCCACATAGGGCAAGCTAGAATGAACTATCTTACCCAGGACCGCCGGAGCAGCGTGGACCAGTGGAGGACTATACTTTGTTCATAACACCACAGTATTGAGTAATGTGCCCTCTTCCACATAGGGCAAGCTAGAATGAACTATCTTACCCAGGACCGCCGAAGCGGCGTGGACCAGTGGAGGACTACACAATCATGAGGTTTGATATCGACTTGTGTGTTTCAATAGGGTACCGATGGTATGTTTTGAACCGATTTGATTTAGCCATTCTGAAGTCATCACTTGGTTGAAGCGCTGAACTAGGGAGGGGCATCGTTTACATATATATTGGTTTTCGCATGCTCTACTAGGTTAATGTCATGAGGTTGGCTATCGAGCATGCCCAAGTGATGACTTGATTGTGTGCTTGCTTGAATTCTTCACATTTCATACCATCGGTTAGTTGTCGAATCATTCCTCGATCATAACCTTCGTTCTTGGTTCATGTATGCTCTCTTCCACATAGGGCAAGCTAGAATTAACTATCTTACCCAGGACCGCCGAAGCAGCGTGGACCAGGGGAGAACTATACTTTGTCTTGTATGCCCTCTTCCACATAGGGCAAGCTAGAATTAACTATCTTACCCAGGACTGCAAAGCAGCGTGGACCAGTGGAGGACTATACTTTGTTCATTACACCACAGTATTAAGTATGGTGTCCTCTTCCACCATAGGGCAAGCTAGAACTAACTATCTTACCCAGGACCGCCGAAGCAGTGTGGACCAGGGGAGGACTATACTTTATACTTCACACACTAGCCATACTGAAGTCATCACTTGGTTGAAGCGCTGAACTACGGCGGGGTAATCGTTTACAGGTTATAATCATATAGCTGCATGCTCATTAGTAGATAATGGAATATTGTATGGCAATATGAGCATGCCCAAGTGATGACTTTGTTTCAAGCTCAACAGGTAGGGTATTGAGTCCTCTTCCACATAGGGCAAGCTAGAATGAACTATCTTACCCAGGACCGCCGGAGCAGCGTGGACCAGTGGAGGACTCTATACTTTATACTTCACACCACAGTATTGAGTACGACTTGCATAAAGCCCCTAATGAGAACCACGAGGGCTCTCTCAATGTAGAACCACGAGGGCTCTAGTACCGATTCTCTCGGTACGGCTTGGTCCGTGTTCCTTTATGCTTGTACTCTAAGTATTAAGTATTGTGTCCTCTTCCACATAGGGCAAGCTAGAACTAACTATCTTACCCAGGACCGCCGAAGCAGTGTGGACCAGGGGAGGACTATACTTTATACTTCACACACTAGCCATACTGAAGTCATCACTTGGTGGGGGTGAACTACGGCGGTATCTATCGTTTTGGTTCGGTCTATATAGGGTCGCTTGCATGCTCATTCGAATATAATGTAATTGTGTATGGCAATATGAGCATGCCCAAGTGATGACTTTGTTTCAAGCTCAACAGGTAGGGTATTGAGTCCTCTTCCACATAGGGCAAGCTAGAATGAACTATCTTACCCAGGACCGCCGGAGCAGCGTGGACCAGTGGAGGACTCTATACTTTATACTTCACACCACAGTATTGAGTACTTCTTGCATAAAGCCCCTAATGAGAACCACGAGGGCTCTCTCAATGTAGAACCACAAGGGCTCTAGTACCGATTCTCTCGGTACGGCTTGGTCCGTGTTCCTTTATGCTTGTACTCTTAGAAAGTCTCAACCCGGAGGTCTTGACTTTGATTGTCATAGTTGGACTACGACGGGGCATCCGACCATTGCTGATCGAACACCCCTGATTCACCATCTTTCGGGTAGGCGGTACGCGTACCTCCGGACGCGGAAGTCTCAACCCGGAGGTCTTGACTTTGATTGTCATAGTTGGACTACGACGGGGTATCCGACTCATCGAATACCCCAGAAGCACACCATCTTTCGGGTAGGCGGTACGCGTACCTCCGGACGCGGAAGTCTCAACCCGGAGGTCTTGACTTTGATTGTCATAGTTGGACTACGACGGGGTATCCGACTCATCGAATACCCCAGAAGCACACCATCTTTCGGGTAGGCGGTACGCGTACCTCCGGACGCGGAAAGTCTCAACCCGGAGGTCTTGACTTTGGTTGTCATAGTTGGACTATGACGGGGCATCCGACCATTGCTGATCGAACACCCCTGTTACACCATCTTTCGGATAGGCGGTGCGCGACACCACCGACGCGGAAAGTCTCAACCCGGAGGTCTTGACTTTGTATTGTTGGATAGTCCTCTTCCACTATAGGGCAAGCTGGAAATATTCCATTTTACCCAGGACTGCCGAGGCAGCGTGGACCAGGGGAGAACTTCACGGAATCTTCAGGCATCCATGATTGCCATAGTGCGTAAGCCGCCGCTGTGCGCGTCAACTCGTTCCCCGTGAGGAGGAGTCTAGCCGCCGCTAAAAGACGAAGCATTAAGTGTCCTCATTCCACTATAGGGCAAGCTAGAATTAACTATCTTACCCAGGACCGCCGAAGCAGTGTGGACCAGGGGAGGACTATACTTTATACTTCACACACTAGCCATACTGAAGTCATCACTTGGTTGAAGCGCTGAACTACGGCGGGGTAATCGTTTACAGGTTATAATCATATAGCTGCATGCTCATTAGTAGATAATGGAATATTGTATGGCAATATGAGCATGCCCAAGTGATGACTTTGTTTCAAGCTCAACAGGTAGGGTATTGAGTCCTCTTCCACATAGGGCAAGCTAGAATGAACTATCTTACCCAGGACCGCCGGAGCAGCGTGGACCAGTGGAGGACTCTATACTTTATACTTCACACCACAGTATTGAGTACGACTTGCATAAAGCCCCTAATGAGAACCACGAGGGCTCTCTCAATGTAGAACCACGAGGGCTCTAGTACCGATTCTCTCGGTACGGCTTGGTCCGTGTTCCTTTATGCTTGTACTCTAAGTATTAAGTATTGTGTCCTCTTCCACATAGGGCAAGCTAGAACTAACTATCTTACCCAGGACCGCCGAAGCAGTGTGGACCAGGGGAGGACTATACTTTATACTTCACACACTAGCCATACTGAAGTCATCACTTGGTGGGGGTGAACTACGGCGGTATCTATCGTTTTGGTTCGGTCTATATAGGGTCGCTTGCATGCTCATTCGAATATAATGTAATTGTGTATGGCAATATGAGCATGCCCAAGTGATGACTTTGTTTCAAGCTCAACAGGTAGGGTATTGAGTCCTCTTCCACATAGGGCAAGCTAGAATGAACTATCTTACCCAGGACCGCCGGAGCAGCGTGGACCAGTGGAGGACTCTATACTTTATACTTCACACCACAGTATTGAGTACTTCTTGCATAAAGCCCCTAATGAGAACCACGAGGGCTCTCTCAATGTAGAACCACAAGGGCTCTAGTACCGATTCTCTCGGTACGGCTTGGTCCGTGTTCCTTTATGCTTGTACTCTTAGAAAGTCTCAACCCGGAGGTCTTGACTTTGATTGTCATAGTTGGACTACGACGGGGCATCCGACCATTGCTGATCGAACACCCCTGATTCACCATCTTTCGGGTAGGCGGTACGCGTACCTCCGGACGCGGAAGTCTCAACCCGGAGGTCTTGACTTTGATTGTCATAGTTGGACTACGACGGGGTATCCGACTCATCGAATACCCCAGAAGCACACCATCTTTCGGGTAGGCGGTACGCGTACCTCCGGACGCGGAAGTCTCAACCCGGAGGTCTTGACTTTGATTGTCATAGTTGGACTACGACGGGGTATCCGACTCATCGAATACCCCAGAAGCACACCATCTTTCGGGTAGGCGGTACGCGTACCTCCGGACGCGGAAAGTCTCAACCCGGAGGTCTTGACTTTGGTTGTCATAGTTGGACTATGACGGGGCATCCGACCATTGCTGATCGAACACCCCTGTTACACCATCTTTCGGATAGGCGGTGCGCGACACCACCGACGCGGAAAGTCTCAACCCGGAGGTCTTGACTTTGTATTGTTGGATAGTCCTCTTCCACTATAGGGCAAGCTGGAAATATTCCATTTTACCCAGGACTGCCGAGGCAGCGTGGACCAGGGGAGAACTTCACGGAATCTTCAGGCATCCATGATTGCCATAGTGCGTAAGCCGCCGCTGTGCGCGTCAACTCGTTCCCCGTGAGGAGGAGTCTAGCCGCCGCTAAAAGACGAAGCATTAAGTGTCCTCATTCCACTATAGGGCAAGCTAGAATTAACTATCTTACCCAGGACCGCCGAAGCAGCGTGGACCAGGCGAGGACTATACTTTATACTTCACACCACAGTATTGAGTACGACTTGCATAAAGCCCCTAATGAGAACCACGAGGGCTCTCTCAATGTAGAACCACGAGGGCTCTAGTACCGATTCTCTCGGTACGGCTTGGTCCGTGTTCCTTTATGCTTGTACTCGCGGAAAGTCTCAACCCGGAGGTCTTGACTTTGATTGTCATAGTTGGACTACGACGGGGCATCCGACCATTGCTGACCGAACACCCCTGATTCATCATCTTTCGGATAGGAGGTGCGCCCACCTCCGACGCGGAAGTCTCAACCCGGAGGTTCGGACTTAGAGTTTTTCCCATTTAAAAGTTTTTCTCTTAGCCATACTGAAGTCATCACTTGGTGAACGATTGAACTAGGGCGGGTTAATCGTTTATAGGTATCATGTGGTTTGCATGCTCTCTTAGGTTAAGGTCATGTGGTTGGCTATCGAGCATGCCCAAGTGATGACTTTGTTTCACGCTTGCTTGATTTCTTCATGATTCCCTGTTATATAGTGTAATCATTCGAGAACAGGGAATCTTTGGTTTTGCTCAACAGGTATTGGATGTCAACTTGGTATCTAGATCGCATTAAGTCTCAACCCTTAGGTTCGGACTTGTATAGTGACATCTTGTTACGGTCTTGAGTCTCAACCCGCAGGTTCGGACTACTTAGTGTTTGATCGAATATAATATGGCAACTTGTGCCTAAGTCTCAACCCGCAGGTTCGGACTTCTGTTTATTTGGCCAATGTATGTATAAGGCAACTTGTGCCTAAGTCTCAACCCGCAGGTTCGGACTTGTGTATTTGTTCGAAGTCATGTATAAGGCAACGTGTGCCTAAGTCTCAACCCGCAGGTTCGGACTTGTTAGTGTTTCGTCAACTTTCATATGGCAACTTGTGCCTAAGTCTCAACCCGCAGGTTCGGACTTGTGTATTTGTTCGAAGTCATGTATAAGGCAACTTGTGCCTAAGTCTCAACCCGCAGGTTCGGACTTGTGTATTTGTTCGAAGTCATGTATAAGGCAACGTGTGCCTAAGTCTCAACCCGCAGGTTCGGACTTGTTAGTGTTTCGTCAACTTTCATATGGCAACTTGTGCCTGAGTCTCAACCCGCAGGTTCGGACTTCTATAGTGTTTCGTCAATTATCATATGGCAACTTGTGCCGAAGTCTCAACCCGCAGGTTCGGACTTCTGGAAGGATCACTTGGCCACTAATGATCCTTCCGCAGGTTCACCTACGGAAACCTTGTTACGACTTTTACTTCCTCTAAATCATCAAGTTCGGTCAACTTCGATAAAGCAGACGCGGTTCACGAGGATCCAGCGAACGATCATCTCCAAAGACCTCACTAAATAATCCATCGGTAGTAGCGACGGGCGGTGTGTACAAAGGGCAGGGACGTATTCAACGCTGGCTGATGACCAGCACTTACTAGAAGTTCCGAGTTCATATGGACCATTGCAATCCATAATCCCTACTAAGTGAGTATTTGAGTGATTTCCCGTTCCTCTCGGAATAGGAGACACGCTGCTACCCACATTGTAGCACGCGTGTAGCCCAGAACATCTAAGGGCATCACGGACCTGTTATCGCTCGATCTCATTTTGCTAAACACAAATTGTCCTGCTAAGCAGCGTACCGTAAGTGCACTTGCGCACACGAACAGCGAAGGTGTCAGGTCATACTCCACCGAAAGGTCCTAACCCGTTCCAATCGGCATCGACGCATTAACGCTGACTGCGTTCTAGTTAGCATATGTGAGTCACGTTCGTTATCGGAATTAACCAGACAAATCAATCCACGAACTAAGAACGGCCATGCACCACTACCCTTAAATTTGAGAAAGAGCTATTAATCTGTCTCACCTCCATAAGTTCGGACCTGGTAAGTTTTCCCGTGTTGAGTCAAATTGAACCGCAAGCTCCATTTCATTGTGGTGCCCTTCCGTCAATTCCTTTAAGTTTCAACTTTGCAACCATACTTCCCCCGGAACCTGACTTTGGTTTCCCGGAAGCTACTGAGAGCACCTGGTTGTAGCGTCTCCCAATTGCTAGTTGGCATCGTTTACGGTTAGAACTAGGGCGGTATCTAATCGCCTTCGATCCTCTAACTTTCGTTCTTGATTAAAGAAAGCATCCTTGACAAATGCCTTCGCTTTAGTTAGTCTTACGACGGTCTACGAATTTCACCTCTCGCGCCGTAATACTAGTGTCCCCAACTACTTCTGTTAATCATTACCTCCGGTCTGAGTACAAACCAATGAAAGATTAGACCAAGGTCGTATTCCATTATTCCATGCAAGATTATTCTAGGGCGTTTGGGCACCCTGCTTTAAGCACTCTAATTTGTTCAAGGTAAACGTGAGCGGTCGAGCTCTATGTTACACTTGCACCCGTTGAAGGGCACACCATGACACAGACTTGGTGCCCTACCACACCATTGAGTCGCAACCAGATTCCGACTTGGCCCACCGACCACGGGTTGACCGGGTCGGCGGAGCCGGACTGTGTTGGACAAGTATCAACTTCGAACGTTTTAACCGCAACAATTTTAATATACGCTAGTGGAGCTGGAATTACCGCGGCTGCTGGCACCAGACTTGCCCTCCACTTGATCCTCGTAGAAGGATTTATGCTCTACTCATTCCAATTATGAAACATCATTAAAGAGTTTCATATTGTTATTTCTCGTCACTACCTCCCCGTCCCGGGATTGGGTAATTTACGCGCCTGCTGCCTTCCTTGGATGTGGTAGCCATTTCTCAGGCTCCCTCTCCGGAATCGAACCCTGATTCCCCGTTACCCGTTGCAACCATGGTAGTCCTCTATACTACCATCCATAGTTGATAGGGCAGATATTTGCGAGATCTGTCGTCGGTGCGAGACCATACGATCAGCATCATTATCCAGACTTCAACTCAATGACACGGAGAACCCGCGATTGGTTTGACTAATAAGTGCACCAGTTCCCGCGAGGGTCCTGGCATGTTGCATGTATTAGCTCTAGATTTTCCACAGTTATCCAAGTAACTAGGTTGATGATCTCGTAAATTATAGCTGTTATACTGAGCCTTATGCGGTTTCACATTAAATCTGTTTGTACTTAGACATGCATGGCTTAACCTTTGAGACGAGCGTATATTACTGGTAGGATCAACCAGAATTCCGACTTTGCGTTCGAATGTTCATTGTCCCATTGCACCCGGAGGAGCAAACACCACGTTCTATATGTTGTCAAGTCCGGTAGCACACGGGAGGCGAGCCCCCGTGCGAACCTCATTGCCCTCGTATCACACACACACCCGATGCACCGGACAGGCACTTGAGCGGCATTCGACTCCGCTAAGCGCTCGTGCGCCCGATTGTGCATGCGCTGACGGGGCCTTCATACCCCTACCACAGCGACCTTATGCCAAACTTCCATGAATACTTAGGTGAGCTGACAAGGGCCTTCATTTCCCTACCATCAACTAAAGGACACGCTAGGCGCGTCCGATCATTGCAACTGCGGGGCTTTCATACCCCAATCACCACAGTACGCAATTCACCAGAGTTTAATCACAACCCCCCCGGACATGGCACACTATTAACTTGCAACAAAACTTAGTGTGTGCCGGGCACATCGGTTCCACAAAATCATTCCCGATGTACCCCAATTGGGGTTGTGAACGCATCCATGGTCCTCTGACACACCCAACCAAGCGTGGATACTACATACCTCAAACACCCAGTACACTAACAGACAAATCAACATATGGTTGCTTTCCCCCAGACATTTGCCAATCACTTGGCACCCGGACGGGAACTCGCTCCTGATTGCGCCAATGCCACCCATTTGCCAAGAGCGAGTTCTGTATGTAGATTTCATTTGGAAAGACAACCGTGTACTGGATATTCTATCCGACGATTACAGATGACGAGTACGAGACTCGACTACACTCACGGATAATACATTTTGGGTCGAGATTGCTTTCGGGGTTTTCGATTGGTCTTGCGCTTGTAAACGTATAACTTTGACTTGTGGTAACCTCGGTTTGTTAGTCGATCACGTGGTTGTGAACTGGGTAGGGGTGAGCAATCTGTTCACTTGCACTCTGGGTAGGAATATGGTGAGCGCTATAGGTTAAAGATCATGGTATGGTTCCATCGTGATGACTTTCGCTAGATAGTAGGATGTTTGGATAGTTATAACGTTTTTGGCCATTTGTTCATAGTGTTCGGTTCATTGAGGAATTCGATTGGTCTTTGCTTCACACACGTGGTCGATCACTTGGATGTGAACTAGGGTGAGAATAAGGTGTTCACTAGTGCTCTTAGGTTTTGGATCAGTACTGAGCACTTGATTGGTTTCGCATAATATGTATCCATAGTGATGACTCTTTCCAGCTTAAGATTTCGTGACCGGTTTCGAATCCTTCCCACGTTCGCTTTTACTTGGTTAGGTTTTCGAGTGTAGATTTGAAAGCAATCTCATGTATGTATCCCATCTGATATAAGCCACTGACAGTTCATGTCACCTCGTTCAACTCTCGCTGGGTCACAGAAGTATGTTACTGCGCCCATTATCCCTACTCGGATAGGTTCGGTTCGTTCGTTTTATACTACGGTGAGTAAACTCAATTTGTGCATCGCATAGCCATGGAAAGCAAGCTTTCGCGGGCCTCTTCGACTGTTTTGATACGAGCTGTGCCCGTGATGCTTGTCATCCCAGGATACTAGACCCCTTTGGACGACCGCATGACCATCAGAAAGTAAATTCCACGTTCGATTTGGGGTGTGAACCCCGAACATAAAGTCTTTGTGTAGAACCACGAGGGCTCTATAGTACCGATTCTCTCGGTACGCTTGGTCCGTGTTCCTTTATGTTCGTACTCTTGTGTGTTTAATATTCATGTTCGATTTGGGATATTTGCTACTGTCACCGTTTGAGTACTATGGGGCTTGAACCCCTAACATAAAGTCTTTGTGTAGAACCACGAGGGTTCTATAGTACCGATTCTCTCGGTACGCTTGGTCCGTGTTCCTTTATGTTCGTACTCTTGTGTGTATAATATTCATGTTCGGTTTGGGATATTTGCTACTTTCACCAGGGTCCCGTTCTTCATACAAGTCTGCCTTGCTAATGTGGTAACTTTTTAGTGTAGTTCTGACATTCCAATTTTGGGACTTAGCCGATTTTTCATATATTTCCATATGACCCATAGGGTCCCTTTCTTCATACAAGCTTGCCTAGGGCGATCGGTCAAAACTCGTCTTACTATTCGATTGGTCTTCGCACTTTCACCCTAGGCAGTTCGCCTAGGTCTGTCTTCTTGAGGAGGCCAAAACCCGAAATAAGGAGGTCCGGCCGACCCAGAAACCTCCCCTGTCTGAACTACACTAACCCGATTTTTCAGGGTCCTCAGCGCCATACAACTTTGCCTAGGTCACTTGTACCCTTGACTTAGGCCATCTGACTTGGTCCGTGTTTCTTCCTAGGGTTCACCTAGGTACTTTGCCTTGCTTCATGTGGTAACTTTTTAGTGTAGTTCTGACATCCCAATTTTGGGACTTAGCCGATTTTTCATGTATTTCCATATGACCCGTAGGGTCCCTTTCTTCATACAAGCTTGCCTAGGGCGATCGGTCAAAACTTGTCTTACTATTCGATTGGTCTTCGCACTTTCACCCTAGGCAGTTCGCCTAGGTCTGTCTTCTTGAGGAGGCCAAAACCCGAAATAAGGAGGTCCGGCCGACCCAGAAACCTCCCCTGTCTGAACTACACTAACCCGATTTTTCAGGGTCCTCAGCGCCATACAACTTTGCCTAGGTCACTTGTACCCTTGACTTAGGCCATCTGACTTGGTCCGTGTTTCTTCCTAGGGTTCACCTAGGTACTTTGCCTTGCTTGATGTGGTAACTTTTTAGTGTAGTTCAGACATCCCAATTTTGGGACTTAGCCGATTTTTCATGTATTTCCATATGACCCATAGGGTCCCTTTCTTCATACAAGCTTGCCTAGGGCGATCGGTCAAAACTTGTCTTACTATTCGATTGGTCTTCGCACTTTCACCCTAGGCAATTCGCCTAGGTCTGTCTTCTTGAGGAGGCCAAAACCCGAAATAAGGAGGTCTGGCCGACCCTGAAACCTCCCCTGTCTTAACTACACTAACCCGATTTTTCAGGGTCCTCAGCGCCATACAACTTTGCCTAGGTCACTTATACTCTTGACTTAGGCCATCTGACTTGGTCCGTGTTTCTTCCTAGGGTTCACCTAGGTACTTTGCCTTGCTTGATGTGGTAACTTTTTAGTGTAGTTCTGACATCCCAATTTTGGGACTTAGCCGATTTTTCATGAATTGCCATATGACCCTAAGGGTCCCTTTCTTCATACAAGCTTGCCTAGGGCGATCGGTCAAAACTTGTCTTACTATTCGATTGGTCTTCGCAGTTTCACCCTAGGCAATTCGCCTAGGTCTGTCTTCTTGAGGAGGCCAAAACCCGAAATAAGGAGGTCCAGCCGACCCTGAAACCTCCCCTGTCTGAACTACACTAACCCGATTTTTCAGGGTCCTCAGCGCCATACAACTTTGCCTAGGTCACTTGTACTCTTGACTTAGGCCATCTGACTTGGTCCGTGTTTCTTCCTAGGGTTCACCTAGGTACTTTGCCTTGCTTGATGTGGTAACTTTTTAGTGTAGTTCAGACATCCCAATTTTGGGACTTAGCCGATTTTTCATGTATTTCCATATGACCCATAGGGTCCCTTTCTTCATACAAGCTTGCCTAGGGCGATCGGTCAAAACTTGTCTTACTATTCGATTGGTCTTCGCACTTTCACCCTAGGCACTTTGCCTAGGTCTGTCTTCTTGAGGAGGCCAAAACCCGAAATAAGGAGGTTCAGCCGACCCAGAAACCTCCCCTGTCTGAACTACACTAACCCGATTTTTCAGGGTCCTCAGCGCCATACAACTTTGCCTAGGTCACTTGTACTCTTGACTTAGGCCATCTGACTTGGTCCGTGTTTCTTCCTAGGGTTCACCTAGGTACTTTGCCTTGCTTGATGTGGTAACTTTTTAGTGTAGTTCAGACATCCCAATTTTGGGACTTAGCCGATTTTTCATGTATTTCCATATGACCCATAGGGTCCCTTTCTTCATACAAGCTTGCCTAGGGCGATCGGTCAAAACTTGTCTTACTATTCGATTGGTCTTCGCACTTTCACCCTAGGCAGTTTGCCTAGGTCTGTCTTCTTGAGGAGGCCAAAACCCAAAATAAGGAGGTTCAGCCGACCCAGAAACCTCCCCTGTCTGAACTACACTAACCCGATTTTTCAGGGTCCTCAGCGCCATACAACTTTGCCTAGGTCACTTGTACTCTTGACTTAGGCCATCTGACTTGGTCCGTGTTTCTTCCTAGGGTTCACCTAGGTACTTTGCCTTGCTTGCTGTGGTAACTTTTTAGTGTAGTTCAGACATCCCAATTTTGGGACTTAGCCGATTTTTCATGTATTTCCATATGACCCATAGGGTCCCTTTCTTCATACAAGCTTGCCTAGGGCGATCGGTCAAAACTTGTCTTACTATTCGATTGGTCTTCGCACTTTCACCCTAGGCAGTTTGCCTAGGTGTAGCTTCTTGAGGAGGTCAAAACCCAAAATAAGGAGGTTCAGCCGACCCAAAAACCTCCCCTGTCTAAACTACACTAACCAGATTTTTCAGGGTCCTCACCGTCATACAACTTTGCCTAGGTCACTTGCACTCTTGACTTAGGCCATCTGATTTGGTCCGTGTTTCTTGCTAGGGTTCACCTAGGTAGTTTGCCTTGCTTGATGTGGTAACTTTTTAGTGTAGTTCTGACATCCCAATTTTGGGACTTAGCCGATTTTTCATGTATTTCCATATGACCCTTAGGGTCCTTTTCTTCATACAAGCTTGCCTAGGGCGATCGGTCAAAACTTGTCTTACTATTCGATTGGTCTTCGCACTTTCACCCTAGGCAGTTTGCCTAGGTGTAGCTTCTTGATGAGGCCAAAACCCAAAATAAGGGGGTTCGGCCGACCCTAAAACCTACCCTGTCTAAACTACACTAACCAGATTTTTCAGGGTCCTCAGCGCCATACAACTTTGCCTAGGTCACTTGTTCTATTGTCTTAGGCCATCTGACTTGGTCCGTGTTTCTTCCTAGGGTTCACCTAGGTACTTTGCCTTGCTTGGTGTGGTAACTTTTTAGTGTAGTTCTGACATCCCCATTTTGGGACTTAGCCGATTTTTCGTAAAATACCATATGACCCATCAGGGTCCTTTGCTTCATATAAGTTTGCCTTGCTTGGTATGGTAACATTTGAGTGTAGTTCTGACATCATCATTTTGGGACTTAGCCGATTTTTCGTAAAATACCATATGACCCATATGGGTCCTTTGCTTCATATAAGTTTGCCTTGCTTGGTGTGGTAACTTTTTAGTGTAGTTCTGACATCCCCATTTTGGGACTTAGCCGATTTTTCGTAAAATACCATAGGACCCATCACGGTCCTTGCCTTCATATAAGTTTGCCTTGCTTGGTGTGGTAACATTTGAGTGTAGTTCTGACATCATCATTTTGGGACTTAGCCGATTTTTCGTAAAATACCATATGACCCATATGGGTCCTTTGCTTCATATAAGTTTGCCTTGCTTGGTGTGGTAACTTTTTAGTGTAGTTCTGACATCCCCATTTTGGGACTTAGCCGATTTTTCGTAAAATACCATATGACCCATCAGGGTCCTTGCCTTCATATAAGTTTGCCTTGCTTGGTGTGGTAACATTTGAGTGTAGTTCTGACATCCCCATTTTGGGACTTAGCCGATTTTTCGATCAATACCATATGACCCATCAGGGTCCTTTGCTTCATATAAGTTTGCCTTGCTTGGTGTGGTAACATTTGAGTGTAGTTCTGACATCATCATTTTGGGACTTAGCCGATTTTTCGTAAAATACCATAGGACCCATCACGGTCCTTGCCTTCATATAAGTTTGCCTTGCTTGGTGTGGTAACATTTGAGTGTAGTTCTGACATCATCATTTTGGGACTTAGCCGATTTTTCGTAAAATACCATATGACCCATATGGGTCCTTTGCTTCATATAAGTTTGCCTTGCTTGGTGTGGTAACTTTTTAGTGTAGTTCTGACATCCCCATTTTGGGACTTAGCCGATTTTTCGTAAAATACCATATGACCCATCAGGGTCCTTGCCTTCATATAAGTTTGCCTTGCTTGGTGTGGTAACATTTGAGTGTAGTTCTGACATCCCCATTTTGGGACTTAGCCGATTTTTCGATCAATACCATATGACCCATCAGGGTCCTTTGCTTCATATAAGTTTGCCTTGCTTGGTGTGGTAACATTTGAGTGTAGTTCTGACATCATCATTTTGGGACTTAGCCGATTTTTCGTAAAATACCATATGACCCATCAGGGTCCTTGCCTTCATATAATTTTGCCTTGCTTGGTGTGGTAACACATGAGTGTAGTTCTGACATCCCCATTTTGGGACTTAGCCGATTTTTCGTAAAATACCATATGACCCATCAGGGTCCTTTCCTTCATATAAGTTTGCCTTGCTTGATGTGGTAACATTTGAGTGTAGTTCAGACATCCCCATTTTGGGACTTAGCCGATTTTTCGATCCATACCATATGACCCATCAGGGTCCTTGCCTTCATATAAGTTTGCCTTGCTTGGTGTGGTAACATTTTAGTGTAGTTCTGACATCACCATTTTGGGACTTAGCCGATTTTTCGTAAAATACCATATGACCCATCAGGGTCCTTGCCTTCATATAAGTTTGCCTTGCTTGGTGTGGTAACATTTTAGTGTAGTTCTGACATCACCATTTTGGGACTTAGCCGATTTTTCGTAAAATACCATATGACCCATCAGGGTCCTTTGCTTCATATAAGTTTGCCTTGCTTGGTGTGGTAACACATGAGTGTAGTTCTGACATCCCCATTTTGGGACTTAGCCGATTTTTCGACCAATACCATATGACCCATCAGGGTCCTTTGCTTCATATAAGTTTGCCTTGCTTGGTGTGGTAACATTTGAGTGTAGTTCTGACATCCCCATTTTGGGACTTAGCCGATTTTTCGTAAAATACCATATGACCCATCAGGGTCCTTTGCTTCATATAAGTTTGCCTTGCTTGGTGTGGTAACATTTGAGTGTAGTTCTGACATCCCCATTTTGGGACTTAGCCGATTTTTCGATCAATACCATATGACCCATCAGGGTCCTTTGCTTCATATAAGTTTGCCTTGCTTGGTGTGGTAACATTTGAGTGTAGTTCTGACATCATCATTTTGGGACTTAGCCGATTTTTCGTAAAATACCATATGACCCATCAGGGTCCTTGCCTTCATATAAGTTTGCCTTGCTTGGTGTGGTAACACATGAGTGTAGTTCTGACATCCCCATTTTGGGACTTAGCCGATTTTTCGTAAAATACCATTTGACCCATCAGGGTCCTTTGCTTCATATAAGTTTGCCTTGCTTGGTGTGGTAACACATGAGTGTAGTTCTGACATCCCCATTTTGGGACTTAGCCGATTTTTCGATCAATTCCATATGACCCATCAGGGTCCTTTGCTTCATATAAGTTTGCCTTGCTTGGTGTGGTAACATTTGAGTGTAGTTCTGACATCATCATTTTGGGACTTAGCCGATTTTTCGTAAAATACCATATGACCCATCAGGGTCCTTTGCTTCATATAAGTTTGCCTTGCTTGGTGTGGTAACATTTGAGTGTAGTTCTGACATCATCATTTTGGGACTTAGCCGATTTTTCGATCAATACCATATGACCCATCAGGGTCCTTTGCTTCATATAAGTTTGCCTTGCTTGGTGTGGTAACATTTGAGTGTAGTTCTGACATCATCATTTTGGGACTTAGCCGATTTTTCGTAAAATACCATATGACCCATCAGGGTCCTTGCCTTCATATAAGTTTGCCTTGCTTGGTGTGGTAACACATGAGTGTAGTTCTGACATCCCCATTTTGGGACTTAGCCGATTTTTCGTAAAATACCATTTGACCCATCAGGGTCCTTTGCTTCATATAAGTTTGCCTTGCTTGGTGTGGTAACACATGAGTGTAGTTCTGACATCCCCATTTTGGGACTTAGCCGATTTTTCGATCAATTCCATATGACCCACTATAAGTTTGCCTTGCTTGGTGTGGTAACATTTGAGTGTAGTTCTGACATCATCATTTTGGGACTTAGCCGATTTTTCGTAAAATACCATATGACCCATCAGGGTCCTTGCCTTCATATAAGTTTGCCTTGCTTGGTGTGGTAACACATGAGTGTAGTTCTGACATCCCCATTTTGGGACTTAGCCGATTTTTCGATCAATACCATATGACCCATCAGGGTCCTTTGCTTCATATAAGTTTGCCTTGCTTGGTGTGGTAACATTTGAGTGTAGTTCTGACATCATCATTTTGGGACTTAGCCGATTTTTCGTAAAATACCATATGACCCATCAGGGTCCTTGCCTTCATATAAGTTTGCCTTGCTTGGTGTGGTAACACATGAGTGTAGTTCTGACATCCCCATTTTGGGACTTAGCCGATTTTTCGTAAAATACCATTTGACCCATCAGGGTCCTTTGCTTCATATAAGTTTGCCTTGCTTGGTGTGGTAACACATGAGTGTAGTTCTGACATCCCCATTTTGGGACTTAGCCGATTTTTCGATCAATTCCATATGACCCATCAGGGTCCTTTTTCTTCATATAAGTTTCCCAAGACTTAGTGTTTTTTACCTTTGGACACCAATATCACCCTTACGGGTATCTTTGATCTTCGCACCATGTATTGACCAAATGTAGGTCTTGCTATGCCAAACTTATAATTGTTCTACACCAAGTCTCTATCTCGTACCGCCAGCTCGGTACATTCGATTAACCTGCCCTTAAGGCACCCGGGACTTAGCCATTTTTTCACATTTTTCATGATTTTGAGGCAACTTTTCTCGACTTTGTCACCTTATATCACCAAGATCCTTTCCCTTTAGCGCTTCACTCTGTTCGTATGATATTTAGCGCTGACTATCACCTTTCTATCGCTGACCTCAACTTCTTATTCGGTGCCATAGAGCCAGAGATATTTGGTGTATGCTGTTATAAGGGAAGTTTGTCACTTTTTCAAAGGCCCACTTTGGGACGCCCATATCTCACCTTCACGTATCTTCGATCTTCTTGTCGTCTATGGACGAAACTTAGGTCTTGTATTGGCCAACTTATAAATGTTCTACGGCCAAGCCGTATCTCTTACCGCCAGCCCGGTATTCATGGACTTAGTCGGATTTTCGCCTCTCGTGGTAACAATTTCTGACTTTGACTCACAATAACACCCGAACGGTCACATGCTAGCGCTTTGCTTGGTAGGAATTATAGTTAGCGCTACCTTTTCTCTTTCCATCGATACCTTGTTCGTTCCATTCCATGCCATACAGCCGAAGTTATGATGTTTCCCGTTTTCCATATCATGTGGAGCTTATGCTCTGGGAAAACCATCTAACACCTGTACCACCCTTTTGGGTACCACCGATCTCGTCACTATGTTCGGGCCAAATATAGGTTATAACATGCCCAACATATAATTGTTCTACACCAAGTCTCTATCTCTTACCGCCTGCTCGGTATTTTACTCGTAAGTCCAAATTTCACAACTTGTACTTTTTGGCCCAATGTACTCGAGTTTCAATTTTGGTAACATTTTTCGACTTTGACACTTAATAACTTCCAAATCATGCTAGTTAGCGCTTTGCTTTCTTCTAGTCGTATCTAGCGCTGGGTGTTACCTTTCCAAAACATATCCTAGCTTAACAATCCATGCCATACAGCCGGAGCTATACGGTGCACAAGTCAAATCCATTTTAGCCATGTTTCATTTTTGCCAATTTTTGACCACTCGTATCACCCTTCCAGAGTGGTCCGATCTTCTCGCTGTCTATGGACGACTTTTAGGTCTCGTAGAGGCAAACTTATAAGTATTCTACGTCAACCCGCTATCTCTTACCGCCTGCTCGGTATTCTTGGTCTTGTGTGATTTTTGGAAATTTTGGTATTATTTTTCCACTTTGTCGCTTAATAACTCAGTTTTGCTCAACACTTAGCGCTTCGGTTGTTTGGGATTATAGTTAGCGCTCGGTTCGACCTTTCCAACACTGATCTTAGCTTGTCGATCCGTTCCATACAGCCTGAGTTATTCGCGATACCGTGTTTCAACCCATTTCTCAAGTCTCGTTTTGGTCCAACTTTGAACCAGCCATATCACCCTGATGGGTACCTCCGATCTTCTCGCTCTATATTGGCCAAAGTTAGGTCTTGTGGTAACGTACTTATGATTGTTCTACGCCGTGTTCGTAGCTCTTATCGTTCGCCCGCTATTTTCGATCATAAGGTGAATTTTCGCCTCTAAACCACCATTTTTCACCTTTGCCCTCTAATATGACCGACTTGCTCAACACCTAGCGCTTCGCTTGGTAGGACACATAGCTAGCGCTCGTCAAGACCTTTCCAACGCATATCCAAGCTTTCCGATCCGAGCCATACAGCCTGAGCTATAGGCGATACCGTTTTTCCCATTTTCTTGGTCACATGCACTTTAGGGTACCCCTTTTTGCCTTTGACCCTTAATACCTCCTCCGGGTCACTAGTAGGCGCTCAGCTTGGTAGGAAACATAGCTAGAGCAGGCCTTCACCTTTCCAAAACTGCCTCAAGTGTACCGATCCGACATCTAGAACCAAAGTTATGGTCATTCCTATCATGCTCTACTTTCATGGTCAACCTCCACCAAGCACACCTAGGTTGGACCAACTTTCACCAACTCATCTCGAACCCCAAATTTGCTTCGACCTACTAGGTTTCCCTAGTAAAGTGGTCAAAACATCCATTACAACACGACTGGTCTTTCTGGTGGTCGACCTAGGCGACTTTGTTCGACGACCACCACCCCATGGAACTAAAAGACGTCCCTTGATACGGACCACCGATACATTTTCCGGCCTGTCTAAACTACACTCATCGAAATTTTTTTGGGTCCCCACCGTCATACAAGTTTGCCTAGGTCAAGTTTTTCTTCCGGATCGGCCGCGGACCTCACTTTTCATTATCTAGGGAGGCCATAGGGCCCCAAAAGGGGTTTTTTAAAATTTTCGACACTTTCGACTTTGGTCGGATTTTTTCCGATTTTGGTCCGACCTAGGGACTTGGTGGTCCAAGGAGCCTCGGGACCAAACTTTTTTCTCAGGGGTCCCTACCTCCATACAACTTTGCCTAGGTCAATTTTTTGTTCCAAATCGACCGCGGATTTCACTTTTCAATATCTGGGGCTCGTGTAGAGTCCGAATATGAGGTTTTCTCATTTTTCGACATTTTCGACTTTTTTCGACTTTTTTCGGGTTTTTCGACCTAGGGGTCCGCCGAACAAATTTTGGGTCAAAAATTTTTATTGAACTAGTCGAAAGTACGCAAAAAGATAAGACTTTTTGCCGAAGACACCATGCCCCGGAACCGACTCCTTCCCCTTCAAAATTGGGGACAAACGTGATTTTTGAAACTTTTCCTTAGGGAGCCCAAGACTTAGAAAATTTTCAAATTCTCGATTTTTCGATTGCGAGCTAGCGCTTTGCGGTCTTCGGCAATGTTGTAGATCTCGACGAGATAAGACTTTTTGGTCAAGGGACATTTTGCCCTCCGACCCCTCCTTCCCCCCGCAAATCGCCCACCAAAGTGCAATTTTTGCATTTTCACCTCTTTGCACGCACTGTTCGGCCCAAATGGCCACTTTCTATGGGTCTGAGCGCTTTGTGGTCTTCGGCAAACTTTTAGAGCGTACCAAGCCCTAATTATAATTGTTCTACACCAACTTCGTACCTCTTCATCCCTGGCCGCTATTCGCGTACCAAGGTAATTTTTGTTCATTTTATCAACATTTTTCATCTTTGACTGTTTATATCGGCCTTGCCATGAACCGATAGCGCTTCGCTGTGTTCTAACGTAAGTTAGTACTACTCAATACCTTTCCAAATCATGTCTTAGATTGTCATTTGCTTGCTTACAGCCGGAGCTATGAGCGATACCGTAAAAAGTACCGAAACTTGGAAAAATCCTTGGATCGCCCATATCCCCCCTTTGGGGACCAGATATCGAAAAAAGTTCTTATTCAAAAAGTTGCGCCTTAACGTGTTCTAGTTATGCCTAGAACATTTCACTTCGCTAGCTGGCCTGCAACTTAGCCGTAATTGGGATTTTAGGGTGTTCATGGAGGGCCCATTTCCTGCGACTTGGTATCTTTTGGGCCCTATGTTTCTCTAATATCTCCACAAGTTTTCCAGATTGCTTTCTCATACTTTCAGGGTGCCTAGAGCACCTCAAGACCTTTCCAACGCTATGCCGTTCGCCTCGCTCGGACATCTACAGCCGAAGTTATTCGAGGTACACGGTACCTTACCCTGTTTTCTCAGTACTTGGTCGAAAATTTCGATCAGCCATATGACCGACTTGGACAACCCTGAGCGGGTTGGCCCCATATAACTAAACTTTTGTCTCTTGTAGGCAAACTTATAAATGTTCTACGTCAACTCGCTATCTCGTACCGCCTTGACGGTATACTTGGTCCAAGGGCCATTTCCAGCGACTTGGTCGCAATTTCGCTCTAAGTTTCGCTAATACCTTCGTCCGTGGACATGGTGATTTTTTGTTCGTATTTTTCCTTGATAGTCCCACTCAAGACTATTCCATACCAGAGCCAAGCGTCCCGCTAAGTGCCATACAGCCTGAGCAGTAATTCATGAAAGGTACCTCTACCAGTTTTTGCCATACTTGGGTACAAACTTTGTATCGCCCATATCTCCACTTTGGAGGCCAGCCAGCACCTTTGCCCCATATACTTTTTTCTTGGTCATACCATGCACTAAATATAATTGTTCTACGCCAACTTGCTATCTCTTCTCTAACTTGCCGTTATTCTTGGTCCAAGTCCCATTTCATTCGTTTTCGGACCCATTTTGCTATATGTTTCACTAATAGCTTCGGCCATGGACAAGCTGATATTCTGTTTGTATTTTTGCTTGATAGTCCCACTCAAGACCATTCCAAAACACACCGCAACTTGTCGCTCGGTGGCAAACTGACCGAGTTATAATTCATGAAAGATACCTCAACTTGGTACACCATGTGGTCGGCCCAAACCATATACCGACCAAACGACCGACTTGGAGCACCCTGACCGGGTTGCCCCCATATAATGAAAGTTGCGTCTCTACACGCCCAACTTATGAATATTCTACGCCAAGTCGCTATCTCTTACCGGTAAGCCGGTATTCACCTTCCAAGGGTGATTTTGGTCAAGTGCCATTTCCTGCGACTTGGTCCCCGAATTGGACCATCATCACCTAATATCTCCGTGGTCTTTCAACTCAGCCTCATAAAACTTTCAGGGTAGATAGGTCTCCCCAAGACCTTTCCAACGGTGAGCCGTTTGCCTCGCTCGGCCATCTACAGCCGAAGTTATTAATGGTACTTGGTACCTTACCCTGTTTTTTCCATACTTGTTCGTACTTGGGTACAAACTTTGGATCGCCCATATCTCCACTTTGGAGGCCAGCTAGCACCTTGGCCCCATATACTTTTTTGTTGGTCATGCCATGCACCAAATATAATTGTTCTACGCCAACTTGCTATCTCTTCTCCAACTTGCCGTTATTCTTGGTCCAATTCCCATTTCATTCGTTTTTGGACCCATTTTGCTATATGTTTCACTAATAGCTTCGGCCATGGACAAGCTGATTTTCGATTGGTATTTTTCCTTGATAGTCCCACTCAAGACCATTCCAAAACACACCGCAGCTTGTCGCTCGGTGGCAAACTGACCAAGTTATAATTCATGAAAGGTACCTCAACTTGGCACACCTCGTGGTCGGCCCAAACCATAAACCAACCAAACGACCGACTTGGAGCACCCTGACCGGGTTGGCCCCATATAATAAAAGTTGCGTCTCTACACGCCCAACTTATGAATATTCTACGCCAAGTCGCTATCTCTTACCGGTAAGCCGGTATTCACCTTCCAAGGGTGATTTTGGTCAAGCGCCATTTCCTGCGACTTGGTCCCCGAATTGGACCATCATCACCTAATATCTCCGTGGTCTTTCAACTCAGCCTCATGAAACTTTCAGGGTAGATAGGTCTCCCCAAGACCTTTCCAACGGTGAGCCGTTTGCCTCGCTCGGCCATCTACAGCCGAAGTTATTAATGGTACTTGGTACCTTACCCTGTTTTTTCCATACTTGTTCGTACTTGGGTACAAACTTTGGATCGCCCATATCTCCACTTTGGAGGCCAGCCAGCACCTTGGCCCCATATACTTTTTTGTTGGTGATACCATGCACCAAATATAATTGTTCTACGCAAGCTTGCTATCTCTTCTCCAACTTGCGGTTATTTTTGACTCAAGTCCCATTTCCATAGTTTTTGGTACCAATTTGCTCTATGTTTCGCTAATAGCTTCGCCCAAGGACTTTGTGATTTTTTGTTCGCATTTTTCCTAAATAGTCCCACTCACGACTATTCCAAATCACACCTTAGCTTGTCGCTCAGTGCCAT
>NW_026689772.1:10000-29915 GCF_943734765.1 Anopheles ziemanni | reverse complement strand
CATCTCAATACAGCATCCCTACTTAAAGGCATCTCGGACTTAGTCGATTTTTCATAAATTCATAGAAATTCATATGTTAGGATGCTGGGAGATGAATGGGATGCTGCATGGAGATGAATCTTGATCTCCTACATCTCCCATCTTAATACAGCATCCCTACTTAAAGCCATCTCGGACTTAGTCGATTTTTCATAAATTCATATAAATTCATATGTTAGGATGCTGGGAGATGAATGGGATGCTGCATGGAGATGAATCTTGATCTTCTTCATCTCCCATCTTAATACAGCATCCCTACTTAAAGGCATCTCGGACTTAGTCGATTTTTCATAAATTCTAAGAAATTCATATGTTAGGATGCTGGGAGATGAATGAGATGCTGCATGGAGATGAATCTTGATCTCCTACATCTCTCATCTCAATACAGCATTCCTACTTAAAGCCATCTCGGACTTAGTCGATTTTTCATAAATTCATAGAAATTCATATGTTAGGAATGCTGCGAGATGAATGGGATGCTGCATGGAGATGAATCTTGATCTCCTACATCTCTCATCTCAATACAGCATCCCTACTTAAAGGCATCTCGGACTTAGTCGATTTTTCATAAATTCTAAGAAATACATATGTTAGGATGCTGCATGCAGATGAATATTGATCTCCTACATCTCCCGTCTCAATACAGCATCCCTACTTAAAGGCATCTCGGACTTAGTCGATTTTTCATAAATTCATAGAAATTCATATGTTAGGATGCTGCGAGATGAATGGGATGCTGCATGGAGATGAATCTTGATCTCCTACATCTCTCATCTCAATACAGCATCCCTACTTAAAGGCATCTCGGACTTAGTCGATTTTTCATAAATTCATAGAAATTCATATGTTAGGATGCTGGGAGATGAATGGGATGCTGCATGGAGATGAATCTTGATCTCCTACATCTCCCATCTTAATACAGCATCCCTACTTAAAGCCATCTCGGACTTAGTCGATTTTTTCATAAATTCATAGAAATTCATATGTTAGGATGCTGGGAGATGAATGGGATGCTGCATGGAGATGAATCTTGATCTCCTACATCTCCCATCTTAATACAGCATCCCTACTTAAAGCCATCTCGGACTTAGTCGATTTTTCATAAATTCATATAAATTCATATGTTAGGATGCTGGGAGATGAATGGGATGCTGCATGGAGATGAATCTTGATCTTCTTCATCTCCCATCTTAATACAGCATCCCCTACTTAAAGGCATCTCGGACTTAGTCGATTTTTCATAAATTCTAAGAAATTCATATGTTAGGATGCTGGGAGATGAATGGGATGCTGCATGGAGATGAATCTTGATCTCCTACATCTCCCATCTTAATACAGCATCCCTACTTAAAGGCATCTCGGACTTAGTCGATTTTTCATAAATTCATAGAAATTCATATGTTAGGATGCTGGGAGATGAATGGGATGCTGCATGGAGATGAATCTTGATCTTCTTCATCTCCCATCTTAATACAGCATCCCTACTTAAAGGCATCTCGGACTTAGTCGATTTTTCATAAATTCATAGAAATTCATATGTTAGGATGCTGCGAGATGAATGGGATGCTGCATGGAGATGCATCTTGATCTCCTACATCTCCCATCTTAATACAGCATCCCTACTTAAAGCCATCTCGGACTTAGTCGATTTTTCATAAATTCTAAGAAATACATATGTTAGGATGCTGCGAGATGAATGGGATGCTGCATGGAGATGAATCTTGATCTCCTACATCTCTCATCTCTAAACAGCATCCCTACTTAAAGGCATCTCGGGACTTAGTCGATTTTTCATAATTCTAAGAAATTCATATGTTAGGATGCTGGGAGATGAATGGGATGCTGCATAGAGATGAATCTTGATCTCCTACATCTCCCATCTTAATACAGCATCCCTACTTAAAGCCATCTCGGACTTAGTCGATTTTTCATAAATTCATAGAAATTCATATGTTAGGATGCTGGGAGATGAATGGGATGCTGCATGGGGATGCATCTTGATCTCCTACGTCTCCCATCTTAATACAGCATCCCTACTTAAAGCCATCTCGGACTTAGTCGATTTTTCATAGATTCATATAAATTCATATGTTAGGATGCTGGGAGATGAATGGGATGCTGCATGGAGATGAATCTTGATCTCCTACATCTCTCATCTCAATACAGCATCCTTACTTAAAGCCATCTCGGACTTAGTCGATTTTTCATAAATTCATAGAAATTCATATGTTAGGATGCTGCGAGATGAATGGGATGCTGCATGCAGATGAATATTGATCTCCTACATCTCCCGTCTCAATACAGCATCCCTACTTAAAGGCATCTCGGACTTAGTCGATTTTTCATAAATTCATAGAAATTCATATGTTAGGATGCTGCGAGATGATGGGATGCTGCATGGAGATGAATCTTGATCTCCTACATCTCTCATCTCAATACAGCATCCCTACTTAAAGGCATCTCGGACTTAGTCGATTTTTCATAAATTCATAGAAATTCATATGTTAGGATGCTGGGAGATGAATGGGATGCTGCATGGAGATGAATCTTGATCTTCTTCATCTCCCATCTTAATACAGCATCCCTACTTGAAGGCATCTCGGACTTAGTCGATTTTTCATAAATTCATAGAAATTCATATGTTAGGATGCTGCGAGATGAATGGGATGCTGCATGCAGATGAATATTGATCTCCTACATCTCCCGTCTCAATACAGCATCCCTACTTAAAGGCATCTCGGACTTAGTCGATTTTTCATAAACTCATAGAAATTCATATGTTAGGATGCTGCGAGATGAATGGGATGCTGCATGGAGATGAATCTTGATCTCCTTCATCTCTCATCTCAATACAGCATCCCTACTTAAAGCCATCTCGGACTTAGTCGATTTTTCATAAATTCATAGAAATTCATATGTAAGGATGCTGGGAGATGAATGGGATGCTGCATGGAGATGAATCTTGATCTCCTACATCTCCCATCTTAATACAGCATCCCTACTTAAAGCCATCTCGGACTTAGTCGATTTTTCATAAATTCATATAAATTCATATGTTAGGATGCTGGGAGATGAATGGGATGCTGCATGGAGATGAATCTTGATCTTCTTCATCTCCCATCTTAATACAGCATCCCTACTTAAAGGCATCTCGGACTTAGTCGATTTTTGGATCAAGTATGGAAAAAACAGGGTAAGGTACCAAGTACCATGAATAACTTCGGCTGTAGATGGCCGAGCAAGACAAACGGCATACCGTTGGAAAGGTCTCTGGGAGACCTATCTACCCTGAAAGTTTCATGAGGCTGAGTTGAAAGACCACGGAGATATTAGGTGATGATGGTCGTATTTGGGGACCAAGTCGCAGGAAATGGCACTTGACCAAAATCCCCCTTGGAAGGTGAATACCGGCTTACCGGTAAGAGATAGCGACTTGGCTTAGAATATTCATAAGTTGGGCGTGTAGAGACGCAACTTTCATTATATGGGGCCAACCCGGTCAGGGTGCTCCAAGTCGGTCGTTTGGTCGGTTTATGGTTTGGGCCGACCACGTGGTGTACCAAGTTGAGGTACCTTTCATGAATTATAACTCGGTCAGTTTGCCACCGAGCGACAAGTTCCGTTGTGATTTGGAATGGTCTTGAGAGGGAATATCAAGCAAAAATACAAACAGAATATCAGCTTGTCCATGGCCGAAGCTATTAGTGAAACATAGAGCAACAAGGGTCCAAAAACGAATGAAATGGGACTTGGACCAAGAATAACGGCAAGTTGGAGAAGAGATAGCAAGTTGGCGTAGAACAATTATATTTGGTGCATGGTATGACCAACAAAAAAGTATATGGGGCCAAGGTGCTGGCTGGCCTCCAAAGTGGAGATATGGGCGATCCAAAGTTTGTACCCAAGTACGAACAAGTATGGAAAAAAACAGGGTAAGGTACCAAGTACCATTAATAACTTCGGCTGTAGATGGCCGAGCGAGGCAAACGGCTCACCGTTGGAAAGGTCTCGGGGAGACCTATCTACCCTGAAAGTTTCATGAGGCTGAGTTGAAAGACCACGGAGATATTAGGTGATGATGGTCGTATTCGGGGACCAAGTCGCAGGAAATGGCACTTGACCAAAATCCCCCTTGGAAGGTGAATACCGGCTTACCGGTAAGAGATAGCGACTTGGCGTAGAATATTCATAAGTTGGGCGTGTAGAGACGCAACTTTCATTATATGGGGCCAACCCGGTCAGGGTGCTCCAAGTCGGTCGTTTGGTCGGTTTATGGTTTGGGCCGACCACGTGGTGTACCAAGTTGAGGTACCTTTCATGAATTATAACTCGGTCAGTTTGCCACCGAGCGACAAGCTGCGGTGTGTTTTGGAATGGTCTTGAGTGGGACTATCAAGGAAAAATACAAATAGAAAATCAGCTTGTCCATGGCCGAAGCTATTAGTGAAACATATAGCAAAATGGGTCCAAAAACGAATGAAATGGGATTTGGACCAAGAATAACGGCAAGTTGGAGAAGAGATAGCAAGTTGGCGTAGAACAATTATATTTGGTGCATGGTATGACCAACAAAAAAGTATATGAGGCCAAGGTGCTGGCTGGCCTCCAAAGTGGAGATATGGGCGATCCAAAGTTTGTACCCAAGTATGGCAAAAACTGGTAGAGGTACCTTTCATGAATTACTGCTCAGGCTGTATGGCACTTAGCGGGACGCTTGGCTCTGGTATGGAATAGTCTTGAGTGGGACTATCAAGGAAAAATACGAACAAAAAATCACCATGTCCACGGACGAAGGTATTAGCGAAACTTAGAGCGAAATTGCGACCAAGTCGCTGGAAATGGCCCTTGGACCAAGTATACCGTCAAGGCGGTACGAGATAGCGAGTTGACGTGGAATATTTATAAGTTTGCCTACAAGAGACAAAAGTTTAGTTATATGGGGCCAACCCGCTCAGGGTTGTCCAAGTCGGTCATATGGCTGATCGAAATTTTCGACCAAGTACTGAGAAAACAGGGTAAGGTACCGTGTACCTCGAATAACTTCGGCTGTAGATGTCCGAGCGAGGCGAACGGCATAGCGTTGGAAAGGTCTTGAGGTGCTCTAGGCACCCTGAAAGTATGAGAAAGCTATCTGGAAAACTTGTGGAGATATTAGAGAATCATAGGGCCCAAAAGATACCAAGTCGCAGGAAATGGGCCCTCCATGAACACCCTAAAATCCCAATTACGGCTAAGTTGCAGGCCAGCTAGCGAAGTGAAATGTTCTAGGCATAACTAGAACACGTTAAGGCGCAACTTTTTGAATAAGAACTTTTTTCGATATCTGGTCCCCAAAGGGGGGATATGGGCGATCCAAGGATTTTTCCAAGTTTCGGTACTTTTTACGGTATCGCTCATAGCTCCGGCTGTAAGCAAGCAAATGACAATCTAAGACATGATTTGGAAAGGTATTGAGTAGTACTAACTTACGTTAGAACACAGCGAAGCGCTATCGGTTCATGGCAAGGCCGATATAAACAGTCAAAGATGAAAAATGTTGATAAAATGAACAAAAATTACCTTGGTACGCGAATAGCGGCCAGGGATGAAGAGGTACGAAGTTGGTGTAGAACAATTATAATTAGGGCTTGGTACGCTCTAAAAGTTTGCCGAAGACCGCAAAGCGCTCAGACCCATAGAAAGTGGCCATTTGGGCCGAACAGTGCATGCAAAGAGGTGAAAATGCAAAAATTGCACTTTGGGGGGCGATTTGCGGGGGGAAGGAGGGGTCGGAGGGCAAAATGTCCGTTGACCAAAAAGTTTTATCTCGTCGAGATCTACAACATTGCCGAAGACCGCAAAGCGCTAGCTCGCAATCGAAAAATCGAGAATTTGAAAATTTTCTAAGTCTTGGGCTCCCTAAGGAAAAGTTTCAAAAATCACGTTTGTCCCCTATTTTGAAGGGGAAGGAGTCGGTTCCGGGGCATGGTGTCTTCGGCAAAAAGTCTTATCTTTTTGCGTACTTTCGACTAGTTCAATAAAAATTTTTGACCCAAAATTTGTTCGGCGGACCCCTAGGTCGAAAAACCCGAAAAAAGTCGAAAAAAGTCGAAAATGTCGAAAAATGAGAAAACCTCATATTCGGACTCTACACGAGCCCCAGATATTGAAAAGTGAAATCCGCGGTCGATTTGGAACAAAAAATTTACCTAGGCAAAGTTGTATGGAGGTAGGGACCCCTGAGAAAAAAGTTTGGTCCCGAGGCTCCTTGGACCACCAAGTCCCTAGGTCGGACCAAAATCGGAAAAAATCCGACCAAAGTCGAAAGTGTCGAAAATTTTAAAAAACCCCTTTTGGGGCCCTATGGCCTCCCTAGATAATGAAAAGTGAGGTCCGCGGCCGATCCGGAAGAAAAACTTGACCTAGGGAAACTTGTATGACGGTGGGGACCCAAAAAAATTTCGATGAGTGTAGTTTAGACAGGCCGGAAAATGTATCGGTGGTCCGTATCAAGGGACGTCTTTTAGTTCCATGGGGTGGTGGTCGTCGAACAAAGTCGCCTAGGTCGACCACCAGAAAGACCAGTCGTGTTGTAATGGATGTTTTGACCACTTTACTAGGGAAACCTAGTAGGTCGAAGCAAATTTGGGGTTCGAGATGAGTTGGTGAAAGTTGGTCCAACCTAGGTGTGCTTGGTGGAGGTTGACCATGAAAGTAGAGCATGATGGGAATGACCATAACTTTGGTTCTAGATGTCGGATCGGTACACTTTTGGCAGTTTTGGAAAGGTGAAGGCCTGCTCTAGCTATGTTTCCTACCAAGCTGAGCGCCTACTAGTGACCCGGAGGAGGTATTAAGGGTCAAAGGCAAAAAGGGGTACCCTAAAGTGCGTGTGACCAAGAAAATGGGAAAAACGGTATCGCCTATAGCTCAGGCTGTATGGCTCGGATCGGAAAGCTTGGATATGCGTTGGAAAGGTCTTGACGAGCGCTAGCTATGTGTCCTACCAAGCGAAGCGCTAGGTGTTGAGCAAGTCGGTCATATTAGAGGGCAAAGGTGAAAAATGGTGGTTTAGAGGCGAAAATTCACCTTATGATCGAAAATAGCGGGCGAACGATAAGAGCTACGAACACGGCGTAGAACAATCATAAGTACGTTACCACAAGACCTAACTTTGGCCAATATAGAGCGAGAAGATCGGAGGTACCCATCAGGGTGATATGGCTGGTTCAAAGTTGGACCAAAACGAGACTTGAGAAATGGATTGAAACACGGTATCGCGAATAACTCAGGCTGTATGGAACGGATCGACAAGCTTAGATCAGTGTTGGAAAGGTCGAACCGAGCGCTAACTATAATCCCAAACAACCGAAGCGCTAAGTGTTGAGCAAAACTGAGTTATTAAGCGACAAAGTGGAAAAATAATACCAAAATGGCCAAAAATCACACAAGACCAAGAATACCGAGCAAGCGGTAAGAGATAGCGGGTTGACGTAGAATACTTATAAGTTTGCCTCTACGAGACCTAAAAGTCGTCCATAGAAAGCGAGAAGATCGGACCACTCTGGAAGGGTGATACGAGTGGTCAAAAATTAGCAAAAATGAAACATGGCTAAAATGGATTTGACTTGTGCACCATGTAGCTCCGGCTGTATGGCATGGATTGTAGAGCTAGGATATGTTTTGGAAAGGTAACACCCAGCGCTAGATACGACTAGAAGAAAGCAAAGCGCTAACTAGCATGATTTGGAAGTTATTAAGCGTCAAAGTCGAAAAATGTTACCAAAATTGAAACTCGAGTACATTGGGCCAAAAAGTACAAGTTGTGAAATTTGGACTTACGAGTAAAATACCGAGCAGGCGGTAAGAGATAGAGACTTGGTGTAGAACAATTATAAGTTGGGCATGTTATAACCTATATTTGGCCCGAACATAGTCTCGAGATCGGTGGTACCTAAAAGGGTGGTACAGGTGTTAGATGGTTTTCCCAGAGCATAAGCTCCACATGATATGGAAAACGGGAAACATCATAACTTCGGCTGTATGGCATGGAATGGAACGAACAAGGTATCGATGGAAAGAGAAAAGGTAGCGCTAACTATAATTCCTTCCAAGCAAAGCGCTAGCATGTGACCGTTTGGGTGTTATTGTGAGTCAAAGTCTGAAATTGTTACCACGAGAGGCGAAAATCCAACTAAGTCCATGAATACCGGGCTGGCGGTAAGAGATACGGCTTGGCCGTAGAACATTTATAAGTTGGCCAAGACAAGGCCTAAGTTTCGTCCATAGACGACAAGAAGATCGAAGATACCTGAAGGTGAGATATGGGCGTCCCAAAGTGGGCCTTTGAAAAAGTGACAAACTTCCCTTATAACAGCATACACCAAATATCTCTGGCTCTATGGCACCGAATAAGAAGTTGAGCTCAGCGACAGAAAGGTGATAGTCAGCGCTAAATATCATACGAACAGAGTGAAGCGCTAAAGGGAAAGGATCTTGGTGATATAAGGTGACAAAGTCGAGAAAAGTTGCCTCAAAATCATGAAAAATGTGAAAAAATGGCTAAGTCCCGGGTGCCTTAAGGGCAGGTTAATCGAATGTACCGAGCTGGCGGTACGAGATAGAGACTTGGTGTAGAACAATTATATGTTTGGCATGGCAAGACCTACATTCGGCCAATACAAAGTGAGAAGATCAAAGATACCCGCAAGGGTGATATTGGTGTCCAAAGGAAAAAAGCACTAAGTCTTGGGAAACTTATATGAAGAAAAAGAACCCTGATGGGTCATATGGGATGGATCGAAAAATCGGCTAAGTCCCAAAATGGGGATGTCAGAACTACACTCATGTGTTACCACATCAAGCAAGGCAAACTTATATGAAGCAAAGGACCCTGATGGGTCATATGGTATTGATCGAAAAATCGGCTAAGTCCCAAAATGGGGATGTCAGAACTACACTCAAATGTTACCACACCAAGCAAGGCAAACTTATATGAAGCAAAGGACCCTGATGGGTCATATGGTATTTTACGAAAAATCGGCTAAGTCCCAAAATGGGGATGTCAGAACTACACTCAAATGTTACCACACCAAGCAAGGCAAACTTATATGAAGCAAAGGACCCTGATGGGTCATATGGTATTTTACGAAAAATCGGCTAAGTCCCAAAATGGGGATGTCAGAACTACACTCAAATGTTACCACACCAAGCAAGGCAAACTTATATGAAGGAAAGGACCCTGATGGGTCATATGGTATTTTACGAAAAATCGGCTAAGTCCCAAAATGATGATGTCAGAACTACACTCATGTGTTACCACACCAAGCAAGGCAAACTTATATGAAGCAAAGGACCCTGATGGGTCATATGGTATTTTACGAAAAATCGGCTAAGTCCCAAAATGGGGATGTCAGAACTACACTCAAATGTTACCACACCAAGCAAGGCAAACTTATATGAAGCAAAGGACCCTGATGGGTCATATGGTATTTTACGAAAAATCGGCTAAGTCCCAAAATGGGGATGTCAGAACTACACTCAAATGTTACCACACCAAGCAAGGCAAACTTATATGAAGCAAAGGACCCTGATGGGTCATATGGTATTTTACGAAAAATCGGCTAAGTCCCAAAATGGGGATGTCAGAACTACACTCAAATGTTACCACACCAAGCAAGGCAAACTTATATGAAGCAAAGGACCCTGATGGGTCATATGGTATGGATCGAAAAATCGGCTAAGTCCCAAAATGGGGATGTCAGAACTACACTCAAATGTTACCACACCAAGCAAGGCAAACTTATATGAAGCAAAGGACCCTGATGGGTCATATGGTATTTTACGAAAAATCGGCTAAGTCCCAAAATGGGGATGTCAGAACTACACTCAAATGTTACCACACCAAGCAAGGCAAACTTATATGAAGGAAAGGACCCTGATGGGTCATATGGTATTTTACGAAAAATCGGCTAAGTCCCAAAATGGGGATGTCAGAACTACACTCAAATGTTACCACACCAAGCAAGGCAAACTTATATGAAGGAAAGGACCCTGATGGGTCATATGGTATTTTACGAAAAATCGGCTAAGTCCCAAAATGGGGATGTCAGAACTACACTCAAATGTTACCACACCAAGCAAGGCAAACTTATATGAAGGAAAGGACCCTGATGGGTCATATGGTATTGATTGAAAAATCGGCTAAGTCCCAAAATGGGGATGTCAGAACTACACTCAAATGTTACCACACCAAGCAAGGCAAACTTATATGAAGGCAAGGACCCTGATGGGTCATATGGTATTTTACGAAAAATCGGCTAAGTCCCAAAATGGGGATGTCAGAACTACACTCAAATGTTACCACACCAAGCAAGGCAAACTTATATGAAGCAAAGGACCCTGATGGGTCATATGGTATTGATTGAAAAATCGGCTAAGTCCCAAAATGGGGATGTCAGAACTACACTCAAATGTTACCACACCAAGCAAGGCAAACTTATATGAAGCAAAGGACCCTGATGGGTCATATGGTATTGATTGAAAAATCGGCTAAGTCCCAAAATGGGGATGTCAGAACTACACTCAAATGTTACCACACCAAGCAAGGCAAACTTATATGAAGCAAAGGACCCATATGGGTCATATGGTATTTTACGAAAAATCGGCTAAGTCCCAAAATGGGGATGTCAGAACTACACTCAAATGTTACCACACCAAGCAAGGCAAACTTATATGAAGGCAAGGACCCTGATGGGTCATATGGTATTTTACGAAAAATCGGCTAAGTCCCAAAATGGGGATGTCAGAACTACACTCAAATGTTACCACACCAAGCAAGGCAAACTTATATGAAGCAAAGGACCCTGATAGGTCATATGCTATTGATTGAAAAATCGGCTAAGTCCCAAAATGGGGATGTCAGAACTACACTCAAATGTTACCACACCAAGCAAGGCAAACTTATATGAAGCAAAGGACCCTGATGGGTCATATGGTATTGATTGAAAAATCGGCTAAGTCCCAAAATGGGGATGTCAGAACTACACTCAAATGTTACCACACCAAGCAAGGCAAACTTATATGAAGCAAAGGACCCATATGGGTCATATGGTATTGATTGAAAAATCGGCTAAGTCCCAAAATGGGGATGTCAGAACTACACTCAAATGTTACCACACCAAGCAAGGCAAACTTATATGAAGCAAAGGACCCTGATGGGTCATATGGTATTGATTGAAAAATCGGCTAAGTCCCAAAATGGGGATGTCAGAACTACACTCAAATGTTACCACACCAAGCAAGGCAAACTTATATGAAGCAAAGGACCCATATGGGTCATATGGTATTTTACGAAAAATCGGCTAAGTCCCAAAATGATGATGTCAGAACTACACTCAAATGTTACCATACCAAGCAAGGCAAACTTATATGAAGGAAAGGACCCATATGGGTCATATGGTATTTTACGAAAAATCGGCTAAGTCCCAAAATGAGGATGTCAGAACTACACTAAAAAGTTACCACACCAAGCAAGGCAAAGTACCTAGGTGAACCCTAGGAAGAAACACGGACCAAGTCAGATGGCCTAAGACAATAGAACAAGTGACCTAGGCAAAGTTGTATGGCGCTGAGGACCCTGAAAAATCTGGATAGTGTAGTTTAGACAGGGTAGGTTTTTGGGTCGGCCGAACCCCCTTATTTTGGGTTTTGGCCTCATCAAGAAGCTACACCTAGGCAAACTGCCTAGGGTGAAAGTGCGAAGACCAATCGAATAGTAAGACAAGTTTTGACCGATCGCCCTAGGCAAGCTTGTATGAAGAAAGGGACCCTAAGGGTCATATGGAAATACATGAAAAATCGGCTAAGTCCCAAAATTGGGATGTCAGAACTACACTAAAAAGTTACCACATCAAGCAAGGCAAACTACCTAGGTGAACCCTAGCAAGAAACACGGACCAAATCAGATGGCCTAAGTCAAGAGTGCAAGTGACCTAGGCAAAGTTGTATGACGGTGAGGACCCTGAAAAATCTGGTTAGTGTAGTTTAGACAGGGGAGGTTTTTGGGTCGGCTGAACCTCCTTATTTTGGGTTTTGACCTCCTCAAGAAGCTACACCTAGGCAAACTGCCTAGGGTGAAAGTGCGAAGACCAATCGAATAGTAAGACAAGTTTTGACCGATCGCCCTAGGCAAGCTTGTATGAAGAAAGGGACCCTATGGGTCATATGGAAATACATGAAAAATCGGCTAAGTCCCAAAATTGGGATGTCTGAACTACACTAAAAAGTTACCACATCAAGCAAGGCAAAGTACCTAGGTGAACCCTAGCAAGAAACACGGACCAAGTCAGATGGCCTAAGTCAAGAGAACAAGTGACCTAGGCAAAGTTGTATGACGGTGAGGACCCTGAAAAATCTGGTTAGTGTAGTTTAGACAGGGGAGGTTTTTGGGTCGGCTGAACCTCCTTATTTTGGGTTTTGACCTCCTCAAGAAGCTACACCTAGGCAAACTGCCTAGGGTGAAAGTGCGAAGACCAATCGAATAGTAAGACAAGTTTTGACCGACCGCCCTAGGCAAGCTTGTATGAAGAAAGGGACCCTATGGGTCATATGGAAATACATGAAAAATCGGCTAAGTCCCAAAATTGGGATGTCTGAACTACACTAAAAAGTTACCACATCAAGCAAGGCAAAGTACCTAGGTGAACCCTAGCAAGAAACACGGACCAAGTCAGATGGCCTAAGTCAAGAGAACAAGTGACCTAGGCAAAGTTGTATGACGGTGAGGACCCTGAAAAATCTGGTTAGTGTAGTTTAGACAGGGGAGGTTTTTGGGTCGGCTGAACCTCCTTATTTTGGGTTTTGACCTCCTCAAGAAGCTACACCTAGGCAAACTGCCTAGGGTGAAAGTGCGAAGACCAATCGAATAGTAAGACAAGTTTTGACCGATCGCCCTAGGCAAGCTTGTATGAAGAAAGGGACCCTATGGGTCATATGGAAATACATGAAAAATCGGCTAAGTCCCAAAATTGGGATGTCTGAACTACACTAAAAAGTTACCACAGCAAGCAAGGCAAAGTACCTAGGTGAACCCTAGGAAGAAACACGGACCAAGTCAGATGGCCTAAGTCAAGAGTACAAGTGACCTAGGCAAAGTTGTATGGCGCTGAGGACCCTGAAAAATCGGGTTAGTGTAGTTCAGACAGGGGAGGTTTCTGGGTCGGCTGAACCTCCTTATTTCGGGTTTTGGCCTCCTCAAGAAGACAGACCTAGGCAAACTGCCTAGGGTGAAAGTGCGAAGACCAATCGAATAGTAAGACAAGTTTTGACCGATCGCCCTAGGCAAGCTTGTATGAAGAAAGGGACCCTATGGGTCATATGGAAATACATGAAAAATCGGCTAAGTCCCAAAATTGGGATGTCTGAACTACACTAAAAAGTTACCACATCAAGCAAGGCAAAGTACCTAGGTGAACCCTAGGAAGAAACACGGACCAAGTCAGATGGCCTAAGTCAAGAGTACAAGTGACCTAGGCAAAGTTGTATGGCGCTGAGGACCCTGAAAAATCGGGTTAGTGTAGTTCAGACAGGGGAGGTTTCTGGGTCGGCTGAACCTCCTTATTTCGGGTTTTGGCCTCCTCAAGAAGACAGACCTAGGCAAAGTGCCTAGGGTGAAAGTGCGAAGACCAATCGAATAGTAAGACAAGTTTTGACCGATCGCCCTAGGCAAGCTTGTATGAAGAAAGGGACCCTATGGGTCATATGGAAATATACGAAAAATCGGCTAAGTCCCGAAATTGGGATGTCTGAACTACACTAAAAAGTTACCACATCAAGCAAGGCAAAGTACCTAGGTGAACCCTAGGAAGAAACACGGACCAAGTCAGATGGCCTAAGTCAAGAGTACAAGTGACCTAGGCAAAGTTGTATGGCGCTAAGGACCATGAAAAATCGGGTTAGTGTAGTTAAGACAGGGGAGGTTTCAGGGTCGGCTGGACCTCCTTATTTCGGGTTTTGGCCTCCTCAAGAAGACAGACCTAGGCGAACTGCCTAGGGTGAAAGTGCGAAGACCAATCGAATAGTAAGACAAGTTTTGACCGATCGCCCTAGGCAAGCTTGTATGAAGAAAGGGACCCTATGGGTCATATGGAAATACATGAAAAATCGGCTAAGTCCCAAAATTAGGATGTCTGAACTACACTAATAATAATGGAATAATTGAATACGACCTTGGTCTAATCTTTCATTGGTTTGTACTCAGACCGGAGGTAATGATTAACAGAAGTAGTTGGGGACACTAGTATTACGGCGCGAGAGGTGAAATTCGTAGACCGTCGTAAGACTAACTAAAGCGAAGGCATTTGTCAAGGATGCTTTCTTTAATCAAGAACGAAAGTTAGAGGATCGAAGGCGATTAGATACCGCCCTAGTTCTAACCGTAAACGATGCCAACTAGCAATTGGGAGACGCTACAACCAGGTGCTCTCAGTAGCTTCCGGGAAACCAAAGTCAGGTTCCGGGGGAAGTATGGTTGCAAAGTTGAAACTTAAAGGAATTGACGGAAGGGCACCACAATGAAATGGAGCTTGCGGTTCAATTTGACTCAACACGGGAAAACTTACCAGGTCCGAACTTATGGAGGTGAGACAGATTAATAGCTCTTTCTCAAATTTAAGGGTAGTGGTGCATGGCCGTTCTTAGTTCGTGGATTGATTTGTCTGGTTAATTCCGATAACGAACGTGACTCACATATGCTAACTAGAACGCAGTCAGCGTTAATGCGTCGATGCCGATTGGAACGGGTTAGGACCTTTCGGTGGAGTATGACCTGACACCTTCGCTGTTCGTGTGCGCAAGTGCACTTACGGTACGCTGCTTAGCAGGACAATTTGTGTTTAGCAAAATGAGATCGAGCGATAACAGGTCCGTGATGCCCTTAGATGTTCTGGGCTACACGCGTGCTACAATGTGGGTAGCAGCGTGTCTCCTATTCCGAGAGGAACGGGAAATCACTCAAATACTCACTTAGTAGGGATTATGGATTGCAATGGTCCATATGAACTCGGAACTTCTAGTAAGTGCTGGTCATCAGCCAGCGTTGAATACGTCCCTGCCCTTTGTACACACCGCCCGTCGCTACTACCGATGGATTATTTAGTGAGGTCTTTGGAGATGATCGTTCGCTGGATCCTCGTGAACCGCGTCTGCTTTATCGAAGTTGACCGAACTTGATGATTTAGAGGAAGTAAAAGTCGTAACAAGGTTTCCGTAGGTGAACCTGCGGAAGGATCATTAGTGGCCAAGTGATCCTTCCAGAAGTCCGAACCTGCGGGTTGAGACTTCGGCACAAGTTGCCATATGATAATTGACGAAACACTATAGAAGTCCGAACCTGCGGGTTGAGACTTCGGCACAAGTTGCCATATGATAATTGACGAAACACTATAGAAGTCCGAACCTGCGGGTTGAGACTTCGGCACAAGTTGCCATATGATAATTGACGAAACACTATAGAAGTCCGAACCTGCGGGTTGAGACTTAGGCACAAGTTGCCTTATATAAAACTTCGAACAAATACACAAGTCCGAACCTGCGGGTTGAGACTTAGGCACAAGTTGCCATATGATAGTTGACGAAACACGTTAGAAGTCCGAACCTGCGGGTTGAGACTTCGGCACAAGTTGCCATATGAACATTGACGAAACACTATGAAGTCCGAACCTGCGGGTTGAGACTTAGGCACAAGTTGCCTTATATATAACTTCGAACAAATACACAAGTCCGAACCTGCGGGTTGAGACTTAGGCACAAGTTGCCTTATATATAACTTCGAACAAATACACAAGTCCGAACCTGCGGGTTGAGACTTAGGCACAAGTTGCCTTATATATAACTTCGAACAAATACACAAGTCCGAACCTGCGGGTTGAGACTTAGGCACAAGTTGCCTTATACATACATTGGACAAATAAACAGAAGTCCGAACCTGCGGGTTGAGACTTAATGCGATCTAGATACCAAGTTGACATCCAATACCTGTTGAGCAAAACCAAAGATTCCCTGTTCTCGAATGAATACACTATATAACAGGGAATCATGAAGAAATCAAGCAAGCGTGGAACAAAGTCATCACTTGGACATGCTCGATAGCCAACCACATGACATTAACCTAAGAGAGCATGCAAACCACATGATACCTATAAACGATTAACCCGCCCTAGTTCAATCGTTCGCCAAGTGATGACTTCAGTATGGCTAAGAGAAAAACTTTTAAATGGGAAAAACTCTAAGTCCGAACCTCCGGGTTGAGACTTTCCGCGTCCGGAGGTACGCGTACCGCCTACCCGAAAGATGGTGAATCAGGGGTGTCCGATCAGCAATGGTCGGATGCCCCGTCGTAGTCCAACTATGACAATCAAAGTCAAGACCTCCGGGTTGAGACTTTCCGCGTCCGGAGGTACGCGTACCGCCTACCCGAAAGATGGTGTGCTTCTGGGGTATTCGATGAGTCGGATACCCCGTCGTAGTCCAACTATGACAATACAAAGTCAAGACCTCCGGGTTGAGACTTCCGCGTCGGAGGTGCGCGCACCGCCTACCCGAAAGATGATGAATCAGGGGTGTTCGATCAGCAATGGTCGGATGCCCCGTCGTAGTCCAACTATGACAATCAAAGTCAAGACCTCCGGGTTGAGACTTTCCGCGAGTACAAGCATAAAGGAACACGGACCAAGCCGTACCGAGAGAATCGGTACTAGAGCCCTTGTGGTTCTACATTGAGAGAGCCCTCGTGGTTCTCATTAGGGGCTTTATGCAAGTCGTACTCAATACTGTGGTGTGAAGTATAAAGTAGTCCTCGCCTGGTCCACGCTGCTTCGGCGGTCCTGGGTAAGATAGTTAATTCTAGCTTGCCCTATAGTGGAATGAGGACACTTAATGCTTCGTCTTTTAGCGGCGGCTAGACTCCTCCTCACGGGGAACGAGTTGACGCGCACAGCGGCGGCTTACGCACTATGGCAATCATGGATGCCTGAAGATTCCGTGAAGTTCTCCCCTGGTCCACGCTGCCTCGGCAGTCCTGGGTAAAATGGAATATTTCCAGCTTGCCCTATAGTGGAAGAGGACTATCCAACAATACAAAGTCAAGACCTCCGGGTTGAGACTTTCCGCGTCGGAGGTGCGCGCACCGCCTATCCGAAAGATGGTGTAACAGGGGTGTTCGATCAGCAATGGTCGGATGCCCCGTCATAGTCCAACTATGACAACCAAAGTCAAGACCTCCGGGTTGAGACTTTCCGCGTCCGGAGGTACGCGTACCGCCTACCCGAAAGATGGTGTGCTTCTGGGGTATTCGATGAGTCGGATACCCCGTCGTAGTCCAACTATGACAATCAAAGTCAAGACCTCCGGGTTGAGACTTTCCGCGTCGGAGGTGCGCGCACCGCCTATCCGAAAGATGATGAGTCAGGGGTGTTCGATCAGCAATGGTCGGATGCCCCGTCGTAGTCCAACTATGACAATACAAAGTCAAGACCTCCGGGTTGAGACTTTTCGCGAGTACAAGCATAAAGGAACACGGACCAAGCCGTACCGAGAGAATCGGTACTAGAGCCCTCGTGGTTCTACATTGAGAGAGCCCTCGTGGTTCTCATTAGGGGCTTTATGCAAGTCGTACTCAATACTGTGGTGTGAAGTATAAAGTATAGAGTCCTCCACTGGTCCACGCTGCTCCGGCAGTCCTGGGTAAGATAGTTCATTCTAGCTTGCCCTATGTGGAAGAGGACTCAATACCCTACCTGTTGAGCTTGAAACAAAGTCATCACTTGGGCATGCTCATATTGCCATACACAATTACATTATATTCGAATGAGCATGCAAGCGACCCTATATAGACCGAACCAAAACGATAGATACCGCCGTAGTTCACCCCCACCAAGTGATGACTTCAGTATGGCTAGTGTGTGAAGTATAAAGTATAGTCCTCCCCTGGTCCACACTGCTTCGGCGGTCCTGGGTAAGATAGTTAGTTCTAGCTTGCCCTATGTGGAAGAGGACACAATACTTAATACTGTGGTGTAATGGACAAGGTATAGTCCTCCACTGGTCCACGCTGCTCCGGCGGTCCTGGGTAAGATAGTTCATTCTAGCTTGCCCTATGTGGAAGAGGACTCAATACCCTACCTGTTGAGCTTGAAACAAAGTCATCACTTGGGCATGCTCATATTGCCATACAATATTCCATTATCTACTAATGAGCATGCAGCTATATGATTATAACCTGTAAACGATTACCCCGCCGTAGTTCAGCGCTTCAACCAAGTGATGACTTCAGTATGGCTAGTGTGTGAAGTATAAAGTATAGTCCTCCCCTGGTCCACACTGCTTCGGCGGTCCTGGGTAAGATAGTTAGTTCTAGCTTGCCCTATGGTGGAAGAGGACACCATACTTAATACTGTGGTGTAATGAACAAAGTATAGTCCTCCACTGGTCCACGCTGCTTTGCAGTCCTGGGTAAGATAGTTAATTCTAGCTTGCCCTATGTGGAAGAGGGCATACAAGACAAAGTATAGTTCTCCCCTGGTCCACGCTGCTTCGGCGGTCCTGGGTAAGATAGTTAATTCTAGCTTGCCCTATGTGGAAGAGAGCATACATGAACCAAGAACGAAGGTTATGATCGAGGAATGATTCGACAACTAACCGATGGTATGAAATGTGAAGAATTCAAGCAAGCACACAATCAAGTCATCACTTGGGCATGCTCGATAGCCAACCCTATGACATTAACCTAGTAGAGCATGCGAAACCCAATATATATACAAGTAATGTAAACGATGCCTCCCTAGTTCAGCGCTTCAACCAAGTGATGACTTCAGAATGGCTAAATCAAATCGGTTCAAAACATACCATCGGTACCCTATTGAAACACACAAGTCGATATCAAACCTCTTAATTGTGTAGTCCTCCACTGGTCCACGCCGCTGCGGCGGTCCTGGGTAAGATAGTTCATTCTAGCTTGCCCTATGTGGAAGAGGGCACATTACTCAATACTGTGGTGTTATGAACAAAGTATAGTCCTCCTCTGGTCCACGCTGCTTCGGCGGTCCTGGGTAAGATAGTTAATTCTAGCTTGCCCTATGTGGAAGAGGGCATACAAGACAAAGTATAGTTCTCCCCTGGTCCACGCTGCTTCGGCGGTCCTGGGTAAGATAGTTAATTCTAGCTTGCCCTATGTGGAAGAGAGCATACATGAACCAAGAACGAAGGTTATGATCGAGGAATGATTCGACAACTAACCGATGGTATGAAATGTGAAGAATTCAAGCAAGCACACAATCAAGTCATCACTTGGGCATGCTCGATAGCCAACCTCATGACATTAACCTAGTAGAGCATGCGAAAACCAATATATATGTAAACGATGCCTCCCTAGTTCAGCGCTTCAACCAAGTGATGACTTCAGAATGGCTAAATCAAATCGGTTCAAACCATACCATCGGTATCCTATTGAAACACACAAGTCGATATCAAACCTCATGATTGTGTAGTCCTCCACTGGTCCACGCCGCTTCGGCCGTCCTGGGTAAAATGGAACATTCCAGCTTGCCCTATGTGGAAGAGGGCACATTACTCAATACTGTGGTGTGAAGTATAAAGTTCAGTTCTCCCCTGGTCCACGCTGCTTCGGCGGTCCTGGGTAAGATAGTTCATTCTAGCTTGCCCTATGTGGAAGAGGACACTTAATACTTCGTCTCTAAGCGGCGGCTTGACTCCTCCCTACGGGGAACGGGTTTACGCGCACAGCGGCGGCTTACGCACTATGGCAGTCATGGATGCCTTACGTTTCTATGAAAAGTGTGTTCCTCCCCTGGTCCACGCTGCTTCGGCAGTCCTGGGTAAG
>NW_026689772.1:0-2500 GCF_943734765.1 Anopheles ziemanni | reverse complement strand
GTGCTGTCAGTGGGGCCGCCGCTAACAGGTCCTGTACGGCCACCGTGGGGCTTGACTTGGCGCTATTCCGGACTTGGGGCGATCACGATGTCCCCGTGCGGGACTTAGAAGATGGAAGAACACAAGTACCCTTATCCCATGACTTGTGAGCGATTGGCATACGTTACCACATGAAGAGAAAAATTGGCTAAGTCCCGGATCCATATTATATGAAGAGAAAAATCGGCTAAGTCCCGGATCCATATTATATGAAGAGAAAAATTGGCTAAGTCCCGGATCCATATTATATGAAGAGAAATATCGGCTAAGTCCAGGATCCATATATAATAACCTAATAATCGGCTAAGTCCCGGATCCATATTATATGAAGAGAAAAATCGGCTAAGTCCAGGATCCATATATAATAACCTAATAATCGGCTAAGTCCAGGATCCATATATAATAACCTAATAACAGGCTAAGTCCAGGATCCATATTATATGAAGAGAAAAATCGGCTAAGTCCGAGATTGGGTCTGTCAGACATACACTTTCAAGATACCACACAAGCAAGCAAGATGGCCTAGTGATGGAACCATATAATATGAAGAGAAAAATCGGCTAAGTCCGAGATTGGGTCTGTCGGAAATACACTATCAAGTTACCACACAAGCAAGCAAGATGGCCTAATGATGGATCCATATGATATGAAGAGAAAAATCGGCTAAGTCCAGGATCCATATAATATGAAGAGAAAAATCGGCTAAGTCCCAGATTGGGTCTGTCAGAAATACACTTCCAAGTTACCACACAAGCAAGCAAGATGGCCTAGTGATGGATCCATATGATATGAAGAGAAAAATCGGCTAAGTCCAGGATCCATATAATATGAAGAGAAAAATCGGCTAAGTCCCAGATTGGGTCTGTCAGAAATACACTTCCAAGTTACCACACAAGCAAGCAAGATGGCCTAGTGATGGATCCATATGATATGAAGAGAAAAATCGGCTAAGTCCCAGATTGGGTCTGTCAGAAATACACTTCCAAGTTACCACACAAGCAAGCAAGATGGCCTAGTGATGGATCCATATGATATGAAGAGAAAAATCGGCTAAGTCCAGGATCCATATAATATGAAGAGAAAAATCGGCTAAGTCCCAGATTGGGTCTGTCAGAAATACACTTCCAAGTTACCACACAAGCAAGCAAGATGGCCTAGTGATGGATCCATATGATATGAAGAGAAAAATCGGCTAAGTCCCAGATTGGGTCTGTCAGACATACACTATCAAGTTACCACACAAGCAAGCAAGATGGCCTAGTGATGGATCCATATGATATGAAGAGAAAAATCGGCTAAGTCCCAGATTGGGTCTGTCAGAAATACACTTCCAAGTTACCACATGAGCAAGCAAGTTACCACATGAAGAGAAAGCCGGCAAAGTCTGGGAATGTTACCACATGAACTGGAAAATGGGCAAAAACCTACCTTCACAGGGAACGTGAATAAGTAAGGCTGTAGACATCGGATCGACAAGCCAAAGACTGATATGGAAAGGAAATGAGTAGTACTAGCTTTCCTGAGAGTTGCAGAGCTTAGACTGCATATGAACGAAAGTTATTAAGCGTCAAAGTCAGAGAAGTTACCCAAAGGAACACAAGTTCCAACTTAGAGCATGTATACCGCCTAGACGGTAAGAGGTACGGCCAGGCTGAGGAATAAGGAAATGTTGGCCAACATGTTCCCTAACTATCCCCCGAAGACCGCAAAGCAATCCAACATCAACCAAGAAAGTTATAGCCCGATCAAGGAAACACCTACTTTGCACCGATATTGCACCAAATACATGTACCAAGCACCTTCGGTTGCATACCTGCAGGGGTTTACCATAGTAGGCCATGGAAGACCGATATACCGAACATAATCACTTTCTATCTCCTCGGGTGTTTGAGATAGCGCTTTGCGGTACAAGAACGAAAGTTAGACTTTATCTTGGTGCATCTTTTTGCCCAAGATCACAAGACCCTATCTACCAAGGCAAGAAAGTTGTGTGGGGACAAAATGTCCAAAAGTGCCCAAAGTGGCACACTTGAACCATATATTCGAGAAAAACACAAGTGTGGGCCCGAGCTAGCAAGTTGAAATGTTCTGACCGTCAGTAGCCCTAGTTGAGGTGCACTTATCATTATATGAGGCCAACGTGCCAGCTAGTCTCTAAAGGGGCGATATGGGTGTTCCAAGGTTTGTACCCAATTGAGGAAAAAACAGGGTAAGGTACGGTGTACCGCGAATAACTCGGGCTATAGATGTCCGATCGATGAGTTTGGCATATGTATGGAAAGGTCTCGACGAGACCTAACTACCCTGAAAGTATGAAGGCAAAGACTTGAATGACCGGGAAGTTATTAAGTGCACAAGTGGTAAAGTTGCACCAAAGTCCATGTTACCCGAAGTGGTACATGAACACCCAATATTCGACCAAAACACAAGTTTAGAGACGAGCTAGCGAGCTACATTGTTC
>NW_026689771.1:25000-30094 GCF_943734765.1 Anopheles ziemanni | reverse complement strand
ACCGACTTGGAGCACCCTGACCGGGTTGCCCCCATATAATGAAAGTTGCGTCTCTACACGCCCAACTTATGAATATTCTACGCCAAGTCGCTATCTCTTACCGGTAAGCCGGTATTCACCTTCCAAGGGTGATTTTGGTCAAGTGCCATTTCCTGCGACTTGGTCCCCGAATTGGACCATCATCACCTAATATCTCCGTGGTCTTTCAACTCAGCCTCATGAAACTTTCAGGGTAGATAGGTCTCCCCAAGACCTTTCCAACGGTATGCCGTTTGTCTTGCTCGGCCATCTACAGCCGAAGTTATTAATGGTACTTGGTACCTTACCCTGTTTTTTCCATACTTGTTCGTACTTGGGTACAAACTTTGGATCGCCCATATCTCCACTTTGGAGGCCAGCCAGCACCTTGGCCTCATATACTTTTTTGTTGTTCATACCATGCACCAAATATAATTGTTCTACGTCAACTTGCTATCTCTTCTCCAACTTGCCGTTATTCTTGGTCCAAGACCCATTTCATTCGTTTTTGGACCCATTTTGCTATATGTTTCACTAATAGCTTCGGCCATGGACAAGCTGATTTTCGATTGGTATTTTTCCTTGATAGTCCCACTCAAGACCATTCCAAAACACACCGCAGCTTGTCGCTCGGTGGCAAACTGACCGAGTTATAATTCATGAAAGGTACCTCAACTTGGTACACCACGTGGTCGGCCCAAACCATAAACCGACCAAACGACCGACTTGGAGCACCCTGACCGGGTTGGCCCCATATAATAAAAGTTGCGTCTCTACACGCCCAACTTATGAATATTCTACGCCAAGTCGCTATCTCTTACCGGTAAGCCGGTATTCACCTTCCAAGGGTGATTTTGGTCAAGTGCCATTTCCTGCGACTTGGTCCCCGAATTGGACCATCATCACCTAATATCTCCGTGGTATTTCAACTCAGCCTCATGAAACTTTCAGGGTAGATAGGTCTCCCCAAGACCTTTCCAACGGTGAGCCGTTTGCCTCGCTCGGCCATCTACAGCCGAAGTTATTAATGGTACTTGGTACCTTACCCTGTTTTTTCCATACTTGTTCGTACTTGGGTACAAACTTTGGATCGCCCATATCTCCACTTTGGAGGCCAGCCAGCACCTTGGCCCCATATACTTTTTTGTTGTTCATACCATGCACCAAATATAATTGTTCTACGTCAACTTGCTATCTCTTCTCCAACTTGCCGTTATTCTTGGTCCAAGACCCATTTCATTCGTTTTTGGACCCATTTTGCTATATGTTTCACTAATAGTTTCGGCCATGGACAAGCTGATTTTCTACTTGTATTTTTCCTTGATAGTCCCACTCAAGACCATTCCAAAACACACCGCAACTTGTTGCTCGGTGGCAAACTGACCGAGTTATAATTCATGAAAGGTACCTCACCTTGGTACACCACGTGGTCGGCCCAAACCATAAACCGACCAAACGACCGACTTGGAGCACCCTGACCGGGTTGGCCCCATATAATAAAAGTTGCATCTCTACACGCCCAACTTATGAATATTCTACGCCAAGTCGCTATCTCTTACCGGTAAGCCGGTATTCACCTTCCAAGGGTGATTTTGGTCAAGTGCCATTTCCTGCGACTTGGTCCCCGAATTGGACCATCATCACCTACTATCTCCGTGGTATTTCAACTCAGCCTCATGAAACTTTCAGGGTAGATAGGTCTCCCCAAGACCTTTCCAACGGTGAGCCGTTTGCCTCGCTCGGCCATCTACAGCCGAAGTTATTAATGGTACTTGGTACCTTACCCTGTTTTTTCCATACTTGTTCGTACTTGGGTACAAACTTTGGATCGCCCATATCTCCACTTTGGAGGCCAGCCAGCACCTTGGCCCCATATACTTTTTTGTTGGTGATACCATGCACCAAATATAATTGTTCTACGCAAGCTTGCTATCTCTTCTCCAACTTGCGGTTATTTTTGACTCAAGTCCCATTTCCATAGTTTTTGGTACCAATTTGCTCTATGTTTCGCTAATAGCTTCGCCCAAGGACTTTGTGATTTTTTGTTCGCATTTTTCCTAAATAGTCCCACTCAAGACTATTCCAAATCACACCTTAGCTTGTCGCTCAGTGCCATACAGCCAGAGTTTTAATTCATGAAAGGTACATCACCTTGGTACACCACGTGGTCGGTCCAAACCATCAACCAACCATATGACCGACTTCGAGTCGAGCTAGCGGCTAGGCTCAATATAATGAAATGCGTGTCTTGATGCGGGCTACTGACGGTCTGAACAATGTAGCTCGCTAGCTCGTCTCTAAACTTGTGTTTTGGTCGAATATTGGGTGTTCATGTACCACTTCGGGTAACATGGACTTTGGTGCAACTTTACCACTTGTGCACTTAATAACTTCCCGGTCATTCAAGTCTTTGCCTTCATACTTTCAGGGTAGTTAGGTCTCGTCGAGACCTTTCCATACATATGCCAAACTCATCGATCGGACATCTATAGCCCGAGTTATTCGCGGTACACCGTACCTTACCCTGTTTTTTCCTCAATTGGGTACAAACCTTGGAACACCCATATCGCCCCTTTAGAGACTAGCTGGCACGTTGGCCTTATATAATGATAAGTGCACCTCAACTAGGGCTACTGACGGTCAGAACATTTCAACTTGCTAGCTCGGGCCCACACTTGTGTTTTTCTCGAATATATGGTTCAAGTGTGCCACTTTGGGCACTTTTGGACATTTTGTCCCCACACAACTTTCTTGCCTTGGTAGATAGGGTCTTGTGATCTTGGGCAAAAAGATGCACCAAGATAAAGTCTAACTTTCGTTCTTGTACCGCAAAGCGCTATCTCAAACACCCGAGGAGATAGAAAGTGATTATGTTCGGTATATCGGTCTTCCATGGCCTACTATGGTAAACCCCTGCAGGTATGCAACCGAAGGTGCTTGGTACATGTATTTGGTGCAATATCGGTGCAAAGTAGGTGTTTCCTTGATCGGGCTATAACTTTCTTGGTTGATGTTGGATTGCTTTGCGGTCTTCGGGGGATAGTTAGGGAACATGTTGGCCAACATTTCCTTATTCCTCAGCCTGGCCGTACCTCTTACCGTCTAGGCGGTATACATGCTCTAAGTTGGAACTTGTGTTCCTTTGGGTAACTTCTCTGACTTTGACGCTTAATAACTTTCGTTCATATGCAGTCTAAGCTCTGCAACTCTCAGGAAAGCTAGTACTACTCATTTCCTTTCCATATCAGTCTTTGGCTTGTCGATCCGATGTCTACAGCCTTACTTATTCACGTTCCCTGTGAAGGTAGGTTTTTGCCCATTTTCCAGTTCATGTGGTAACATTCCCAGACTTTGCCGGCTTTCTCTTCATGTGGTAACTTGCTTGCTCATGTGGTAACTTGGAAGTGTATTTCTGACAGACCCAATCTGGGACTTAGCCGATTTTTCTCTGCATATTATATGGATCCATCACTAGGCCATCTTGCTTGCTCATGTGGTAACTTGGAAGTGTATTTCTGACAGACCCAATCTGGGACTTAGCCGATTTTTCTCTTCATATCATATGGATCCATCACTAGGCCATCTTGCTTGCTTGTGTGGTAACTTGATAGTGTATGTCTGACAGACCCAATCTGGGACTTAGCCGATTTTTCTCTTCATATCATATGGATCCATCACTAGGCCATCTTGCTTGCTTGTGTGGTAACTTGGAAGTGTATTTCTGACAGACCCAATCTGGGACTTAGCCGATTTTTCTCTTCATATTATATGGATCCTGGACTTAGCCGATTTTTCTCTTCATATCATATGGATCCATCACTAGGCCATCTTGCTTGCTTGTGTGGTAACTTGAAAGTGTATGTCTGACAGACCCAATCTGGGACTTAGCCGATTTTTCTCATCATATTATATGGATCCTGGACTTAGCCGATTTTTAGGTTATTATATATGGATCCTGGACTTAGCCGATTTTTCTCTTCATATAATATGGATCCTGGACTTAGCCGATTATTAGGTTATTATATATGGATCCTGGACTTAGCCGATTTTTCTCTTCATATAATACGGATCCTGGACTTAGCCGATTATTAGGTTATTATATATGGATCCTGGACTTAGCCGATATTTCTCTTCATATGATATGGATCCTGGACTGAGCCGATTTTTCTCTTCATATAATATGGATCCGGGACTTAGCCGATTTTTCTCTTCAAATAATATGGATCCGGGACTTAGCCAATTTTTCTCTTCATGTGGTAACGTATGCCAATCGCTCACAAGTCATGGGATAAGGGTACTTGTGTTCTTCCATCTTCTAAGTCCCGCACGGGGACATCGTGATCGCCCCAAGTCCGGAATAGCGCCAAGTCAAGCCCCACGGTGGCCGTGCAGGACCTGTTAGCGGCGGCCCCACTGACAGCACTAATCCGGACTTAGAAATTATATCTTTCTAATCGAACACCACACACGCAACACCACCATACCACCATCTCCTTGCAAGTACCTAAGTACCCGCAACTCCATGGTGAAGGCAATGTCACTCCATCACCAACCTCTTTGCACTGCAAGCACTTGCGTACCCACAACACTCCGAAGAAGGCAACGGCGCGCGATGCTCGACTCCACACACCACACCACACCACACCACCGATGGCCAGCCAGCCAGCCAGCCCAACTAAGGGCTAACCCACCAACCAACCACCAATGGCCTAGGCCAGCCGGATCCCACCTTCAAGTCCAAGCACAGCCAAGTGCAAGTACCGCCAAGTGTTCACCAACCAACCAACACACCACACCACACCACCGATGGCCAGCCAGCCAGCCAGCCCAGCTAAGGGCTAACCAACCAACCAACCACCAATGGCCCAGGCCAGCCGGATCCCACCTTCAAGTCCAAGCACAGCCAAGTGCAAGTACCGCCAAGTGTTCACCAACCAACCATCACACCAGGTCAGCCGGCCGGTACCCACCTTCAAGTGCCATTACCCTCGGGTGCAAGCTCAATCAAGTGTTAACCAACCAACCCGGCCAAGGCAGCCAACAGGCCGGCACCCTACAGCACCGACCCGCCATCAC
>NW_026689771.1:0-17500 GCF_943734765.1 Anopheles ziemanni | reverse complement strand
AGGACCGCCGAAGCAGCGTGGACCAGGGGAGAACTATACTTTGTCTTGTATGCCCTCTTCCACATAGGGCAAGCTAGAATTAACTATCTTACCCAGGACCGCCGAAGCAGCGTGGACCAGAGGAGGACTATACTTTGTTCATAACACCACAGTATTGAGTAATGTGCCCTCTTCCACATAGGGCAAGCTAGAATGAACTATCTTACCCAGGACCGCCGCAGCGGCGTGGACCAGTGGAGGACTACACAATTAAGAGGTTTGATATCGACTTGTGTGTTTCAATAGGGTACCGATGGTATGTTTTGAACCGATTTGATTTAGCCATTCTGAAGTCATCACTTGGTTGAAGCGCTGAACTAGGGAGGCATCGTTTACATTACTTGTATATATATTGGGTTTCGCATGCTCTACTAGGTTAATGTCATAGGGTTGGCTATCGAGCATGCCCAAGTGATGACTTGATTGTGTGCTTGCTTGAATTCTTCACATTTCATACCATCGGTTAGTTGTCGAATCATTCCTCGATCATAACCTTCGTTCTTGGTTCATGTATGCTCTCTTCCACATAGGGCAAGCTAGAATTAACTATCTTACCCAGGACCGCCGAAGCAGCGTGGACCAGGGGAGAACTATACTTTGTCTTGTATGCCCTCTTCCACATAGGGCAAGCTAGAATTAACTATCTTACCCAGGACTGCAAAGCAGCGTGGACCAGTGGAGGACTATACTTTGTTCATTACACCACAGTATTAAGTATGGTGTCCTCTTCCACCATAGGGCAAGCTAGAACTAACTATCTTACCCAGGACCGCCGAAGCAGTGTGGACCAGGGGAGGACTATACTTTATACTTCACACACTAGCCATACTGAAGTCATCACTTGGTTGAAGCGTTGAACTACGGCGGGGTAATCGTTTACAGGTTATAATCATATAGCTGCATGCTCATTAGTAGATAATGGAATATTGTATGGCAATATGAGCATGCCCAAGTGATGACTTTGTTTCAAGCTCAACAGGTAGGGTATTGAGTCCTCTTCCACATAGGGCAAGCTAGAATGAACTATCTTACCCAGGACCGCCGGAGCAGCGTGGACCAGTGGAGGACTATACCTTGTCCATTACACCACAGTATTAAGTATTGTGTCCTCTTCCACATAGGGCAAGCTAGAATTAACTATCTTACCCAGGACCGCCGAAGCAGCGTGGACCAGATGAGGACTATACTTTATACTTCACACCACAGTTTTGAGTACGCCTTGCATAAAGTATCTAGTTTGAACCACGAGGGCTCACAATGTAGAACCGCGAGGGCTCTAGTACCGATTCTCTCGGTACGGCTTGGTCCGTGTTCCTTTATGCTTGTACTCTAAGTATTAAGTATTGTGTCCTCTTCCACATAGGGCAAGCTAGAACTAACTATCTTACCCAGGACCGCCGAAGCAGTGTGGACTAGGGGAGGACTATACTTTATACTTCACACACTAGCCATACTGAAGTCATCACTTGGTGGGGGTGAACTACGGCGGTATCTATCGTTTTGGTTCGGTCTATATAGGGTCGCTTGCATGCTCATTCGAATATAATGTAATTGTGTATGGCAATATGAGCATGCCCAAGTGATGACTTTGTTTCAAGCTCAACAGGTAGGGTATTGAGTCCTCTTCCACATAGGGCAAGCTAGAATGAACTATCTTACCCAGGACCGCCGGAGCAGCGTGGACCAGTGGAGGACTCTATACTTAATACTTCACACCACAGTATTGAGTACTTCTTGCATAAAGCCCCTAATGAGAACCACGAGGGCTCTCTCAATGTAGAACCACGAGGGCTCTAGTACCGATTCTCTCGGTACGGCTTGGTCCGTGTTCCTTTATGCATGTACTCGCAGAAAGTGTCAACCCGGAGGTCTTGACTTTGATTGTCATAGTTGGACTACGACGGGGCATCCGACCATTGCTGATCGAACACCCCTGATTCACCATCTTTCGGGTAGGCGGTACGCGTACCTCCGGACGCGGAAGTCTCAACCCGGAGGTCTTGACTTTGATTGTCATAGTTGGACTACGACGGGGTATCCGACTCATCGAATACCTAAGAAGCACACCATCTTTCGGGTAGGCGGTACGCGTACCTCCGGACGCGGAAGTCTCAACCCGGAGGTCTTGACTTTGATTGTCATAGTTGGACTACGACGGGGCATCCGACCATTGCTGATCGAACACCCCTGATTCACCATCTTTCGGGTAGGCGGTACGCGTACCTCCGGACGCGGAAGTCTCAACCCGGAGGTCTTGACTTTGATTGTCATAGTTGGACTACGACGGGGTATCCGACTCATCGAATACCCCAGAAGCACACCATCTTTCGGGTAGGCGGTACGCGTACCTCCGGACGCGGAAAGTCTCAACCCGGAGGTCTTGACTTTGATTGTCATAGTTGGACTACGACGGGGCATCCGACCATTGCTGATCGGACACCCCTGATTCACCATCTTTCGGGTAGGCGGTACGCGTACCTCCGGACGCGGAAAGTCTCAACCCGGAGGTTCGGACTTAGAGTTTTTCCCATTTAAAAGTTTTTCTCTTAGCCATACTGAAGTCATCACTTGGTGAACGATTGAACTAGGGCGGGTTAATCGTTTATAGGTATCATGTGGTTTGCATGCTCTCTTAGGTTAATGTCATGTGGTTGGCTATCGAGCATGCCCAAGTGATGACTTTGTTTCACGCTTGCTTGATTTCTTCATGATTCCCTGTTATATAGTGTATTCATTCGAGAACAGGGAATCTTTGGTTTTGCTCAACAGGTATTGGATGTCAACTTGGTATCTAGATCGCATTAAGTCTCAACCCGCAGGTTCGGACTTCTGTTTATTTGGCCAATGTATGTATAAGGCAACTTGTGCCTAAGTCTCAACCCGCAGGTTCGGACTTGTGTATTTGTTCGAAGTCATGTATAAGGCAACGTGTGCCTAAGTCTCAACTCGCAGGTTCGGACTTGTTAGTGTTTCGTCAACTTTCATATGGCAACTTGTGCCTAAGTCTCAACCCGCAGGTTCGGACTTGTGTATTTGTTCGAAGTCATGTATAAGGCAACTTGTGCCTAAGTCTCAACCCGCAGGTTCGGACTTGTGTATTTGTTCGAAGTCATGTATAAGGCAACGTGTGCCTAAGTCTCAACCCGCAGGTTCGGACTTGTTAGTGTTTCGTCAACTTTCATATGGCAACTTGTGCCTAAGTCTCAACCCGCAGGTTCGGACTTCTATAGTGTTTCGTCAATTATCATATGGCAACTTGTGCCGAAGTCTCAACCCGCAGGTTCGGACTTCTGGAAGGATCACTTGGCCACTAATGATCCTTCCGCAGGTTCACCTACGGAAACCTTGTTACGACTTTTACTTCCTCTAAATCATCAAGTTCGGTCAACTTCGATAAAGCAGACGCGGTTCACGAGGATCCAGCGAACGATCATCTCCAAAGACCTCACTAAATAATCCATCGGTAGTAGCGACGGGCGGTGTGTACAAAGGGCAGGGACGTATTCAACGCTGGCTGATGACCAGCACTTACTAGAAGTTCCGAGTTCATATGGACCATTGCAATCCATAATCCCTACTAAGTGAGTATTTGAGTGATTTCCCGTTCCTCTCGGAATAGGAGACACGCTGCTACCCACATTGTAGCACGCGTGTAGCCCAGAACATCTAAGGGCATCACGGACCTGTTATCGCTCGATCTCATTTTGCTAAACACAAATTGTCCTGCTAAGCAGCGTACCGTAAGTGCACTTGCGCACACGAACAGCGAAGGTGTCAGGTCATACTCCACCGAAAGGTCCTAACCCGTTCCAATCGGCATCGACGCATTAACGCTGACTGCGTTCTAGTTAGCATATGTGAGTCACGTTCGTTATCGGAATTAACCAGACAAATCAATCCACGAACTAAGAACGGCCATGCACCACTACCCTTAAATTTGAGAAAGAGCTATTAATCTGTCTCACCTCCATAAGTTCGGACCTGGTAAGTTTTCCCGTGTTGAGTCAAATTGAACCGCAAGCTCCATTTCATTGTGGTGCCCTTCCGTCAATTCCTTTAAGTTTCAACTTTGCAACCATACTTCCCCCGGAACCTGACTTTGGTTTCCCGGAAGCTACTGAGAGCACCTGGTTGTAGCGTCTCCCAATTGCTAGTTGGCATCGTTTACGGTTAGAACTAGGGCGGTATCTAATCGCCTTCGATCCTCTAACTTTCGTTCTTGATTAAAGAAAGCATCCTTGACAAATGCCTTCGCTTTAGTTAGTCTTACGACGGTCTACGAATTTCACCTCTCGCGCCGTAATACTAGTGTCCCCAACTACTTCTGTTAATCATTACCTCCGGTCTGAGTACAAACCAATGAAAGATTAGACCAAGGTCGTATTCCATTATTCCATGCAAGATTATTCTAGGGCGTTTGGGCACCCTGCTTTAAGCACTCTAATTTGTTCAAGGTAAACGTGAGCGGTCGAGCTCTATGTTACACTTGCACCCGTTGAAGGGCACACCATGACACAGACTTGGTGCCCTACCACACCATTGAGTCGCAACCAGATTCCGACTTGGCCCACCGACCACGGGTTGACCGGGTCGGCGGAGCCGGACTGTGTTGGACAAGTATCAACTTCGAACGTTTTAACCGCAACAATTTTAATATACGCTAGTGGAGCTGGAATTACCGCGGCTGCTGGCACCAGACTTGCCCTCCACTTGATCCTCGTAGAAGGATTTATGCTCTACTCATTCCAATTATGAAACATCATTAAAGAGTTTCATATTGTTATTTCTCGTCACTACCTCCCCGTCCCGGGATTGGGTAATTTACGCGCCTGCTGCCTTCCTTGGATGTGGTAGCCATTTCTCAGGCTCCCTCTCCGGAATCGAACCCTGATTCCCCGTTACCCGTTGCAACCATGGTAGTCCTCTATACTACCATCCATAGTTGATAGGGCAGATATTTGCGAGATCTGTCGTCGGTGCGAGACCATACGATCAGCATCATTATCCAGACTTCAACTCAATGACACGGAGAACCCGCGATTGGTTTGACTAATAAGTGCACCAGTTCCCGCGAGGGTCCTGGCATGTTGCATGTATTAGCTCTAGATTTTCCACAGTTATCCAAGTAACTAGGTTGATGATCTCGTAAATTATAGCTGTTATACTGAGCCTTATGCGGTTTCACATTAAATCTGTTTGTACTTAGACATGCATGGCTTAACCTTTGAGACGAGCGTATATTACTGGTAGGATCAACCAGAATTCCGACTTTGCGTTCGAATGTTCATTGTCCCATTGCACCCGGAGGAGCAAACACCACGTTCTATATGTTGTCAAGTCCGGTAGCACACGGGAGGCGAGCCCCCGTGCGAACCTCATTGCCCTCGTATCACACACACCCGATGCACCGGACAGGCACTTGAGCGGCATTCGACTCCGCTAAGCGCTCGTGCGCCCGATTGTGCATGCGCTGACGGGGCCTTCATACCCCTACCACAGCGACCTTATGCCAAACTTCCATGAATACTTAGGTGAGCTGACAAGGGCCTTCATTTCCCTACCATCAACTAAAGGACACGCTAGGCGCGTCCGATCATTGCAACTGCGGGGCTTTCATACCCCAATCACCACAGTACGCAATTCACCAGAGTTTAATCACAACCCCCCCGGACATGGCACACTATTAACTTGCAACAAAACTTAGTGTGTGCCGGGCACATCGGTTCCACAAAATCATTCCCGATGTACCCCAATTGGGGTTGTGAACGCATCCATGGTCCTCTGACACACCCAACCAAGCGTGGATACTACATACCTCAAACACCCAGTACACTAACAGACAAATCAACATATGGTTGCTTTCCCCCAGACATTTGCCAATCACTTGGCACCCGGACGGGAACTCGCTCCTGATTGCGCCATTGCCACCCATTTGCCAAGAGCGAGTTCTGTATGTAGATTTCATTTGGAAAGACAACCGTGTACTGGATATTCTATCCGACGATTACAGATGACGAGTACGAGACTCGACTACACTCACGGATAATACATTTTGGGTCGAGATTGCTTTCGGGGTTTTCGATTGGTCTTGCGCTTGTAAACGTATAACTTTGACTTGTGGTAACCTCGGTATGTTAGTCGATCACGTGGTTGTGAACTGGTAAGGGTGGGCAATCTGTTCACTTGCACTCTGGGTAGGAATAGGTGAGCGCTATAGGTTAAGATCATTGTATGGTTCCATCGTGATGACTTTCGCTAGATAGTAGGATGTTTGGATAGTTATAACGTTTCTGGCCATTTGTTCATAGTGTTCGGTTCATTGAGGAATTCGATTGGTCTTTGCTTCACACACGTGGTCGATCACTTGGATGTGAACTAGGGTGAGAATAAGGTGTTCACTAGTGCTCTTAGGTTTTGGATCAGTACTGAGCACTTGATTGGTTTCGCATAATATGTATCCATAGTGATGACTCTTTCCAGCTTAAGATTTCGTGACCGGTTTCGAATCCTTCCCACGTTCGCTTTTACTTGGTTAGGTTTTCGAGTGTAGATTTGAAAGCAATCTCATGTATGTATCCCATCTGATATAAGCCACTGACAGTTCATGTCACCTCGTTCAACTCTCGCTGGGTCACAGAAGTATGTTACTGCGCCCATTATCCCTACTCGGATAGGTTCGGTTCGTTCGTTTTATACTACGGTGAGTAAACTCAATTTGTGCATCGCATAGCCATGGAAAGCAAGCTTTCGCGGGCCTCTTCGACTGTTTTGATACGAGCTGTGCCCGTGATGCTTGTCATCCCAGGATACTAGACCCCTTTGGACGACCGCATGACCATCAGAAAGTAAATTCCACGTTCGATTTGGGGTGTGAACCCCGAACATAAAGTCTTTGTGTAGAACCACGAGGGCTCTATAGTACCGATTCTCTCGGTACGCTTGGTCCGTGTTCCTTTATGTTCGTACTCTTGTGAATAAGATTCACGTTCGTTTTGGGATATTTGCTACTGTCACCGTTTGAGTACTATGGGGCTTGAACCCCTAACATAAAGTCTTTGTGTAGAACCACGAGGGTTCTATAGTACCGATTCTCTCGGTACGCTTGGTCCGTGTTCCTTTATGTTCGTACTCTTGTGTGTATAATATTCATGTTCGGTTTGGGATATTTGCTACTTTCACCAGGGTCCCGTTCTTCATACAAGTCTGCCTTGCTAATGTGGTAACTTTATAGTGTAGTTCTGACATCCCAATTTTGGGACTTAGCCGATTTTTCGTATATTTCCATATGACCCATAGGGTCCCTTTCTTCATACAAGCTTGCCTAGGGCGATCGGTCAAAACTTGTCTTACTATTCGATTGGTCTTCGCACTTTCACCCTAGGCAGTTCGCCTAGGTCTGTCTTCTTGAGGAGGCCAAAACCCGAAATAAGGAGGTTCGGCCGACCCTGAAACCTCCCCTGTCTGAACTACACTAACCCGATTTTTCAGGGTCCTCAGCGCCATACAACTTTGCCTAGGTCACTTGTACTCTTGACTTAGGCCATCCGACTTGGTCCGTGTTTCTTCCTAGGGTTCACCTAGGTACTTTGCCTTGCTTGATGTGGTAACTTTTTAGTGTAGTTCAGACATCCTAATTTTGGGACTTAGCCGATTTTTCATGTATTTCCATATGACCCATAGGGTCCCTTTCTTCATACAAGCTTGCCTAGGGCGATCGGTCAAAACTTGTCTTACTATTCGATTGGTCTTCGCACTTTCACCCTAGGCAGTTCGCCTAGGTCTGTCTTCTTAAGGAGGCCAAAACCCGAAATAAGGAGGTCCAGCCGACCCTGAAACCTCCCCTGTCTTAACTACACTAACCCGATTTTTCATGGTCCTTAGCGCCATACAACTTTGCCTAGGTCACTTGTACTCTTGACTTAGGCCATCTGACTTGGTCCGTGTTTCTTCCTAGGGTTCACCTAGGTACTTTGCCTTGCTTGATGTGGTAACTTTTTAGTGTAGTTCAGACATCCCAATTTCGGGACTTAGCCGATTTTTCGTATATTTCCATATGACCCATAGGGTCCCTTTCTTCATACAAGCTTGCCTAGGGCGATCGGTCAAAACTTGTCTTACTATTCGATTGGTCTTCGCACTTTCACCCTAGGCAATTCGCCTAGGTCTGTCTTCTTGAGGAGGCCAAAACCCGAAATAAGGAGGTCCAGCCGACCCTGAAACCTCCCCTGTCTGAACTACACTAACCCGATTTTTCAGGGTCCTCAGCGCCATACAACTTTGCCTAGGTCACTTGTACTCTTGACTTAGGCCATCTGACTTGGTCCGTGTTTCTTCCTAGGGTTCACCTAGGTACTTTCCCTTGCTTGATGTGGTAACTTTTTAGTGTAGTTCAGACATCCCAATTTTGGGACTTAGCCGATTTTTCATGTATTTCCATATGACCCATAGGGTCCCTTTCTTCATACAAGCTTGCCTAGGGCGATCGGTCAAAACTTGTCTTACTATTCGATTGGTCTTCGCACTTTCACCCTAGGCAATTCGCCTAGGTCTGTCTTCTTGAGGAGGCCAAAACCCGAAATAAGGAGGTCCAGCCGACCCTGAAACCTCCCCTGTCTGAACTACACTAACCCGATTTTTCAGGGTCCTCAGCGCCATACAACTTTGCCTAGGTCACTTGTACTCTTGACTTAGGCCATCTGACTTGGTCCGTGTTTCTTCCTAGGGTTCACCTAGGTACTTTCCCTTGCTTGATGTGGTAACTTTTTAGTGTAGTTCAGACATCCCAATTTTGGGACTTAGCCGATTTTTCATGTATTTCCATATGACCCATAGGGTCCCTTTCTTCATACAAGCTTGCCTAGGGCGATCGGTCAAAACTTGTCTTACTATTCGATTGGTCTTCGCACTTTCACCCTAGGCAGTTTGCCTAGGTGTAGCTTCTTGAGGAGGTCAAAACCCAAAATAAGGAGGTTCAGCCGACCCAAAAACCTCCCCTGTCTAAACTACACTAACCAGATTTTTCAGGGTCCTCACCGTCATACAACTTTGCCTAGGTCACTTGCACTCTTGACTTAGGCCATCTGACTTGGTCCGTGTTTCTTGCTAGGGTTCACCTAGGTAGTTTGCCTTGCTTGATGTGGTAACTTTTTAGTGTAGTTCTGACATCCCAATTTTGGGACTTAGCCGATTTTTCATGTATTTCCATATGACCCTTAGGGTCCCTTTCTTCATACAAGCTTGCCTAGGGCGATCGGTCAAAACTTGTCTTACTATTCGATTGGTCTTCGCACTTTCACCCTAGGCAGTTTGCCTAGGTGTAGCTTCTTGAGGAGGTCAAAACCCGAAATAAGGGGGTTCAGCCGACCCAAAAACCTCCCCTGTCAGAACTACACTAACCCGATTTTTCAGGGTCCTCAGCGCCATACAACTTTGCCTAGGTCACTTGTACTCTTGACTAAGGCCATCCGACTTGGTCCGTGTTTCTTCCTAGGGTTCACCTAGGTACTTTGCCTTGCTTCATGTGGTAACTTTTTAGTGTAGTTCAGACATCCCAATTTTGGGACTTAGCCGATTTTTCATGTATTTCCATATGACCCATAGGGTCCCTTTCTTCATACAAGCTTGCCTAGGGCGATCGGTCAAAACTTGTCTTACTATTCGATTGGTCTTCGCACTTTCACCCTAGGCATTTTGCCTAGGTCTGTCTTCTTGAGGAGGCCAAAACCCAAAATAAGGGGGTTCAGCCGACCCAAAAACCTCCCCTGTCAGAACTACACTAACCAGATTTTTCAGGGTCCTCACCGTCATACAACTTTGCCTAGGTCACTTGCACTCTTGACTTAGGCCATCTGACTTGGTCCGTGTTTCTTGCTAGGGTTCACCTAGGTAGTTTGCCTTGCTTGATGTGGTAACTTTTTAGTGTAGTTCTGACATCCCAATTTTGGGACTTAGCCGATTTTTCATGTATTTCCATATGACCCTTAGGGTCCCTTTCTTCATACAAGCTTGCCTAGGGCGATCGGTCAAAACTTGTCTTACTATTCGATTGGTCTTCGCACTTTCACCCTAGGCAGTTTGCCTAGGTGTAGCTTCTTGATGAGGCCAAAACCCAAAATAAGGGGGTTCGGCCGACCCAAAAACCTACCCTGTCTAAACTACACTAACCAGATTTTTCAGGGTCCTCAGCGCCATACAACTTTGCCTAGGTCACTTGTTCTATTGACTTAGGCCATCTGACTTGGTCCGTGTTTCTTCCTAGGGTTCACCTAGGTACTTTGCCTTGCTTGGTGTGGTAACTTTTTAGTGTAGTTCTGACATCCTCAATTTGGGACTTAGCCGATTTTTCGTAAAATACCATATGACCCATATGGGTCCTTTGCTTCATATAAGTTTGCCTTGCTTGGTGTGGTAACATTTGAGTGTAGTTCTGACATCCCCATTTTGGGACTTAGCCGATTTTTCGTAAAATACCATATGACCCATCAGGGTCCTTGCCTTCATATAAGTTTGCCTTGCTTGGTGTGGTAACATTTGAGTGTAGTTCTGACATCCCCATTTTGGGACTTAGCCGATTTTTCGTAAAATACCATTTGACCCATCAGGGTCCTTTGCTTCATATAAGTTTGCCTTGCTTGATGTGGTAACTTTTTAGTGTAGTTCAGACATCCCCATTTTGGGACTTAGCCGATTTTTCGTAAAATACCATATGACCCATCAGGGACCTTGCCTTCATATAAGTTTGCCTTGCTTGGTGTGGTAACATTTGAGTGTAGTTCTGACATCCCCATTTTGGGACTTAGCCGATTTTTCGATCAATACCATATGACCCATCAGGGTCCTTTGCTTCATATAAGTTTGCCTTGCTTGGTGTGGTAACATTTGAGTGTAGTTCTGACATCATCATTTTGGGACTTAGCCGATTTTTCGATCAATACCATTTGACCCATCAGGGTCCTTTGCTTCATATAAGTTTGCCTTGCTTGGTGTGGTAACTTGTTAGTGTAGTTCTGACATCATCATTTTGGGACTTAGCCGATTTTTCGTAAAATACCATATGACCCATCAGGGTCCTTTGCTTCATATAAGTTTGCCTTGCTTGGTATGGTAACATTTGAGTGTAGTTCTGACATCATCATTTTGGGACTTAGCCGATTTTTCGTAAAATACCATATGACCCATATGGGTCCTTTGCTTCATATAAGTTTGCCTTGCTTGGTGTGGTAACTTTTTAGTGTAGTTCTGACATCCCCATTTTGGGACTTAGCCGATTTTTCGTAAAATACCATATGACCCATCAGGGTCCTTGCCTTCATATAAGTTTGCCTTGCTTGGTGTGGTAACATTTGAGTGTAGTTCTGACATCCCCATTTTGGGACTTAGCCGATTTTTCGATCAATACCATATGACCCATCAGGGTCCTTTGCTTCATATAAGTTTGCCTTGCTTGGTGTGGTAACATTTGAGTGTAGTTCTGACATCATCATTTTGGGACTTTGCCGATTTTTCGTAAAATACCATATGACCCATCAGGGTCCTTGCCTTCATATAAGTTTGCCTTGCTTGGTGTGGTAACACATGAGTGTAGTTCTGACATCCCCATTTTGGGACTTAGCCGATTTTTCGTAAAATACCATATGACCCATCAGGGTCCTTTCCTTCATATAAGTTTGCCTTGCTTGATGTGGTAACATTTGAGTGTAGTTCAGACATCCCCATTTTGGGACTTAGCCGATTTTTCGATCCATACCATATGACCCATCAGGGTCCTTGCCTTCATATAAGTTTGCCTTGCTTGGTGTGGTAACATTTTAGTGTAGTTCTGACATCACCATTTTGGGACTTAGCCGATTTTTCGTAAAATACCATATGACCCATCAGGGTCCTTGCCTTCATATAAGTTTGCCTTGCTTGGTGTGGTAACATTTTAGTGTAGTTCTGACATCACCATTTTGGGACTTAGCCGATTTTTCGTAAAATACCATATGACCCATCAGGGTCCTTTGCTTCATATAAGTTTGCCTTGCTTGGTGTGGTAACACATGAGTGTAGTTCTGACATCCCCATTTTGGGACTTAGCCGATTTTTCGACCAATACCATATGACTCATCAGGGTCCTTTGCTTCATATAAGTTTGCCTTGCTTGGTGTGGTAACATTTGAGTGTAGTTCTGACATCCCCATTTTGGGACTTAGCCGATTTTTCGATCCATCCTATATGACCCATCAGGGTCCTTTTTCTTCATATAAGTTTCCCAAGACTTAGTGCTTTTTACCTTTGGACACCAATATCACCCTTACGGGTTTCTTTGATCTTCTCACTTTGTATTGGCCAAATGTAGGTCTTGCCATGCCAAACATATAATTGTTCTACACCAAGTCTCTATCTCGTACCGCCAGCTCGGTACATTCGATCAACCTGCCCTTAAGGCACCCGGGACTTAGCCATTTTTTCACATTTTTCATGATTTTGAGGCAACTTTTCTCGACTTTGTCACCTTATATCACCAAGATCCTTTCCCTTTAGCGCTTCACTCTGTTCCAATGATATTTAGCGCTGACTATCACCTTTCTATCGCTGAGCTCAACTTCTTATTCGGTGCCATAGAGCCAGAGATATTTGGTGTATGCTGTTATAAGGGAAGTTTGTCACTTTTTCAAAGGCCCACTTTGGGACGCCCATATCTCACCTTCACGTATCTTCGATCTTCTTGTCGTCTATGGACGAAACTTAGGTCTTGTATTGGCCAACTTATAAATGTTCTACGGCCAAGCCGTATCTCTTACCGCCAGCCCGGTATTCATGGACTTAGTCGGATTTTCGCCTCTCGTGGTAACAATTTCTGACTTTGACTCACAATAACACCCGAACGGTCACATGCTAGCGCTTTGCTTGGTAGGAATTATAGTTAGCGCTACCTTTTCTCTTTCCATCGATACCTTGTTCGTTCCATTCCATGCCATACAGCCGAAGTTATGATGTTTCCCGTTTTCCATATCATGTGGAGCTTATGCTCTGGGAAAACCATCTAACACCTGTACCACCCTTTTGGGTACCACCGATCTCGAGACTATGTTCGGGCCAAATATAGGTTATAACATGCCCAACTTATAATTGTTCTACACCAAGTCTCTATCTCTTACCGCCTGCTCGGTATTTTACTCGTAAGTCCAAATTTCACAACTTGTACTTTTTGGCCCAATGTACTCGAGTTTCAATTTTGGTAACATTTTTCGACTTTGACGCTTAATAACTTCCAAATCATGCTAGTTAGCGCTTTGCTTTCTTCTAGTCGTATCTAGCGCTGGGTGTTACCTTTCCAAAACATATCCTAGCTTTACAATCCATGCCATACAGCCGGAGCTACATGGTGCACAAGTCAAATCCATTTTAGCCATGTTTCATTTTTGCCAATTTTTGACCACTCGTATCACCCTTCCAGAGTGGTCCGATCTTCTCGCTGTCTATGGACGACTTTTAGGTCTCGTAGAGGCAAACTTATAAGTATTCTACGTCAACCCGCTATCTCTTACCGCCTGCTCGGTATTCTTGGTCTTGTGTGATTTTTGGCCATTTTGGTATTATTTTTCCACTTTGTCGCTTAATAACTCAGTTTTGCTCAACACTTAGCGCTTCGGTTGTTTGGGATTATAGTTAGCGCTCGGTTCGACCTTTCCAACACTGATCTTAGCTTGTCGATCCGTTCCATACAGCCTGAGTTATTCGCGATACCGTGTTTCAATCCATTTCTCAAGTCTCGTTTTGGTCCAACTTTGAACCAGCCATATCACCCTGATGGGTACCTCCGATCTTCTCGCTCTATATTGGCCAAAGTTAGGTCTTGTGGTAACGTACTTATGATTGTTCTACGCCGTGTTCGTAGCTCTTATCGTTCGCCCGCTATTTTCGATCATAAGGTGAATTTTCGCCTCTAAACCACCATTTTTCACCTTTGCCCTCTAATATGACCGACTTGCTCAACACCTAGCGCTTCGCTTGGTAGGACACATAGCTAGCGCTCGTCAAGACCTTTCCAACGCATATCCAAGCTTTCCGATCCGAGCCATACAGCCTGAGCTATAGGCGATACCGTTTTTCCCATTTTCTTGGTCACACGCACTTTAGGGTACCCCTTTTTGCCTTTGACCCTTAATACCTCCTCCGGGTCACTAGTAGGCGCTCAGCTTGGTACGAAACATAGCTAGAGCAGGCCTTCACCTTTCCAAAACTGCCGAAAGTGTACCGATCCGACATCTAGAACCAAAGTTATGGTCATTCCCATCATGCTCTACTTTCATGGTCAACCTCCACCAAGCACACCTAGGTTGGACCAACTTTCACCAACTCATCTCGAACCCCAAATTTGCTTCGACCTACTAGGTTTCCCTAGTAAAGTGGTCAAAACATCCATTACAACACGACTGGTCTTTCTGGTGGTCGACCTAGGCGACTTTGTTCGACGACCACCACCCCATGGAACTAAAAGACGTCCCTTGATACGGACCACCGATACATTTTCCGGCCTGTCTAAACTACACTCATCGAAATTTTTTTGGGTCCCCACCGTCATACAAGTTTCCCTAGGTCAAGTTTTTCTTCCGGATCGGCCGCGGACCTCACTTTTCATTATCTAGGGAGGCCATAGGGCCCCAAAAGGGGTTTTTTAAAATTTTCGACACTTTCGACTTTGGTCGGATTTTTTCCGATTTTGGTCCGACCTAGGGACTTGGTGGTCCAAGGAGCCTCGGGACCAAACTTTTTTCTCAGGGGTCCCTACCTCCATACAACTTTGCCTAGGTAAATTTTTTGTTCCAAATCGACCGCGGATTTCACTTTTCAATATCTGGGGCTCGTGTAGAGTCCGAATATGAGGTTTTCTCATTTTTCGACATTTTCGACTTTTTTCGACTTTTTTCGGGTTTTTCGACCTAGGGGTCCGCCGAACAAATTTTGGGTCAAAAATTTTTATTGAACTAGTCGAAAGTACGCAAAAAGATAAGACTTTTTGCCGAAGACACCATGCCCCGGAACCGACTCCTTCCCCTTCAAAATAGGGGACAAACGTGATTTTTGAAACTTTTCCTTAGGGAGCCCAAGACTTAGAAAATTTTCAAATTCTCGATTTTTCGATTGCGAGCTAGCGCTTTGCGGTCTTCGGCAATGTTGTAGATCTCGACGAGATAAGACTTTTTGGTCAAGGGACATTTTGCCCTCCGACCCCTCCTTCCCCCCGCAAATCGCCCCCCAAAGTGCAATTTTTGCATTTTCACCTCTTTGCACGCACTGTTCGGCCCAAATGGCCACGTTCTATGGGTCTGAGCGCTTTGCAGTCTTCGGCAAACTTTTAGAGCGTACCAAGCCCTAATTATAATTGTTCTACACCACCTTCGTACCTCTTCATCCCTGGCCGCTATTCGCGTACCAAGGTAATTTTTGTTCATTTTGTCAACATTTTTCATCTTTGACTGCTTATATCGGCCTTGCCATGAACCGATAGCGCTTCGCTGTGTTCTAACGTAAGTTAGTACTACTCTTTACCTTTCCAAATCATATCTTAGGTTGCCATTTGCTTGCGTACAGCCGGAGCTATGAGCGATACCGTAAAAAGTACCGAAACTTGGAAAAATCCTTTGATCGCCCATATCCCCCCTTTGGGGGCCAGATATCGAAAAAAGTTCTGATTCAAAAAGTTGCGCATTAACGTGTTCTAGTTATGCCTAGAACATTTCACTTCGCTAGCTGGCCTGCAACTTAGCCGTAATTGGGATTTTAGGGTGTTCTTGGAGGGCCCATTTCCTGCGACTTGGTATCTTTTGGGCCCAATGTTTCTCTGATATCTCCACGAGTTTTCCAGATAGCCTTTTCAAACTTTCAGGGTGCCTAGAACACCTCAAGACCTTTCCAACGCTATGCCGTTTGCCTCGCTCGGACATCTACAGCCAAAGTTATTCGAGGTACACGGTACCTTACCCTGCTTTCTCAGTACTTGGTCGAAAATTTCGATCAGCCATATGACCGACTTGGACAACCCTGAGCGGGTTGGCCCCATATAACTAAACTTTCGTCTCGTGGAGGCAAACTTATAAATATTCCAAGTCAACTCGCTATCTCGTACCGCCTTGACGGTATACTTGGTCCAAAGGCCATTTCCAGCGACTTGGTCGCAATTTCGCTCTAAGTTTCGCTAATACCTTCGTCCGTGGACATGGTGATTTTTTGTTCGTATTTTTTCTTGATAGTCCCACTCAAGACTATTCCATACCAGAGCCAAGCGTCCCGCTAAGTGCCATACAGCCTGAGCAGTAATTCATGAAAGGTACCTCTACCAGTTTTTGCCATACTTGGGTACAAACTTTGGATCGCCCATATCTCCACTTTGGAGGCCAGCCAGCACCTTGGCCCCATATACTTTTTTGTTGGTCATACCATGCACCAAATATAATTGTTCTACGCCAACTTGCTATCTCTTCTCCAACTTGCCGTTATTCTTGGTCCAAGACCCATTTCATTCGTTTTTGGACCCATTTTGCTATATGTTTCACTAATAGTTTCGGCCATGGACAAGCTGATTTTCTACTTGTATTTTTCCTTGATAGTCCCACTCAAGACCATTCCAAAACACACCGCAACTTGTTGCTCGGTGGCAAACTGACCGAGTTATAATTCATGAAAGGTACCTCACCTTGGTACACCACGTGGTCGGCCCAAACCATAAACCGACCAAACGACCGACTTGGAGCACCCTGACCGGGTTGCCCCCATATAATGAAAGTTGCGTCTCTACACGCCCAACTTATGAATATTCTACGCCAAGTCGCTATCTCTTACCGGTAAGCCGGTATTCACCTTCCAAGGGTGATTTTGGTCAAGTGCCATTTCCTGCGACTTGGTCCCCGAATTGGACCATCATCACCTAATATCTCCGTGGTCTTTCAACTCAGCCTCATGAAACTTTCAGGGTAGATAGGTCTCCCCAAGACCTTTCCAACGGTATGCCGTTTGTCTTGCTCGGCCATCTACAGCCGAAGTTATTAATGGTACTTGGTACCTTACCCTGTTTTTTCCATACTTGTTCGTACTTGGGTACAAACTTTGGATCGCCCATATCTCCACTTTGGAGGCCAGCCAGCACCTTGGCCCCATATACTTTTTTGTTGTTCATACCATGCACCAAATATAATTGTTCTACGTCAACTTGCTATCTCTTCTCCAACTTGCCGTTATTCTTGGTCCAAGACCCATTTCATTCGTTTTTGGACCCATTTTGCTATATGTTTCACTAATAGCTTCGGCCATGGACAAGCTGATTTTCGATTGGTATTTTTCCTTGATAGTCCCACTCAAGACCATTCCAAAACACACCGCAGCTTGTCGCTCGGTGGCAAACTGACCGAGTTATAATTCATGAAAGGTACCTCAACTTGGTACACCACGTGGTCGGCCCAAACCATAAACCGACCAAACG
>NW_026689770.1:10000-30300 GCF_943734765.1 Anopheles ziemanni | reverse complement strand
GTAAGTTTTCCCGTGTTGAGTCAAATTGAACCGCAAGCTCCATTTCATTGTGGTGCCCTTCCGTCAATTCCTTTAAGTTTCAACTTTGCAACCATACTTCCCCCGGAACCTGACTTTGGTTTCCCGGAAGCTACTGAGAGCACCTGGTTGTAGCGTCTCCCAATTGCTAGTTGGCATCGTTTACGGTTAGAACTAGGGCGGTATCTAATCGCCTTCGATCCTCTAACTTTCGTTCTTGATTAAAGAAAGCATCCTTGACAAATGCCTTCGCTTTAGTTAGTCTTACGACGGTCTACGAATTTCACCTCTCGCGCCGTAATACTAGTGTCCCCAACTACTTCTGTTAATCATTACCTCCGGTCTGAGTACAAACCAATGAAAGATTAGACCAAGGTCGTATTCCATTATTCCATGCAAGATTATTCTAGGGCGTTTGGGCACCCTGCTTTAAGCACTCTAATTTGTTCAAGGTAAACGTGAGCGGTCGAGCTCTATGTTACACTTGCACCCGTTGAAGGGCACACCATGACACAGACTTGGTGCCCTACCACACCATTGAGTCGCAACCAGATTCCGACTTGGCCCACCGACCACGGGTTGACCGGGTCGGCGGAGCCGGACTGTGTTGGACAAGTATCAACTTCGAACGTTTTAACCGCAACAATTTTATATACGCTAGTGGAGCTGGAATTACCGCGGCTGCTGGCACCAGACTTGCCCTCCACTTGATCCTCGTAGAAGGATTTATGCTCTACTCATTCCAATTATGAAACATCATTAAAGAGTTTCATATTGTTATTTCTCGTCACTACCTCCCCGTCCCGGGATTGGGTAATTTACGCGCCTGCTGCCTTCCTTGGATGTGGTAGCCATTTCTCAGGCTCCCTCTCCGGAATCGAACCCTGATTCCCCGTTACCCGTTGCAACCATGGTAGTCCTCTATACTACCATCCATAGTTGATAGGGCAGATATTTGCGAGATCTGTCGTCGGTGCGAGACCATACGATCAGCATCATTATCCAGACTTCAACTCAATGACACGGAGAACCCGCGATTGGTTTGACTAATAAGTGCACCAGTTCCCGCGAGGGTCCTGGCATGTTGCATGTATTAGCTCTAGATTTTCCACAGTTATCCAAGTAACTAGGTTGATGATCTCGTAAATTATAGCTGTTATACTGAGCCTTATGCGGTTTCACATAAATCTGTTTGTACTTAGACATGCATGGCTTAACCTTTGAGACGAGCGTATATTACTGGTAGGATCAACCAGAATTCCGACTTTGCGTTCGAATGTTCATTGTCCCATTGCACCCGGAGGAGCAAACACCACGTTCTATATGTTGTCAAGTCCGGTAGCACACGGGAGGCGAGCCCCCGTGCGAACCTCATTGCCCTCGTATCACACACACCCGATGCACCGGACAGGCACTTGAGCGGCATTCGACTCCGCTAAGCGCACGTGCGCCCGATTGTGCATGCGCTGACGGGGCCTTCATACCCCTACCACAGCGACCTTATGCCAAACTTCCATGAATACTTAGGTGAGCTGACAAGGGCCTTCATTTCCCTACCATCAACTAAAGGACACGCTAGGCGCGTCCGATCATTGCAACTGCGGGGCTTTCATACCCCAATCACCACAGTACGCAATTCACCAGAGTTTAATCACAACCCCCCCGGACATGGCACACTATTAACTTGCAACAAAACTTAGTGTGTGCCGGGCACATCGGTTCCACAAAATCATTCCCGATGTACCCCAATTGGGGTTGTGAACGCATCCATGGTCCTCTGACACACCCAACCAAGCGTGGATACTACATACCTCAAACACCCAGTACACTAACAGACAAATCAATATATGGTTGCTTTCCCCCAGACATTTGCCAATCACTTGGCACCCGGACGGGAACTCGCTCCTGATTGCGCCATTGCCACCCATTTGCCAAGAGCGAGTTCTGTATGTAGATTTCATTTGGAAAGACAACCGTGTACTGGATATTCTATCCGACGATTACAGATGACGAGTACGAGACTCGACTACACTCACGGATAATACATTTTGGGTCGAGATTGCTTTCGGGGTTTTCGATTGGTCTTGCGCTTGTAAACGTATAACTTTGACTTGTGGTAACCTCGGTATGTTAGTCGATCACGTGGTTGTGAACTGGGTAAGGGTGGGCAATCTGTTCACTTGCACTCTGGGTAGGAATATGGTGAGCGCTATAGGTTAAAGATCATGGTATGGTTCCATCGTGATGACTTTCGCTAGATAGTAGTATGTTGGATAGTTATAACGTTTTTGGCCATTTGTTCATAGTGTTCGGTCCATTGAGGAATTCGATTGGTCTTTGCTTCACACACGTGGTCGATCACTTGGATGTGAACTAGGGTGAGAATAAGGTGTTCACTAGTGCTCTTAGGTTTTGGATCAGTACTGAGCACTTGATTGGTTTCGCATAATATGTATCCATAGTGATGACTCTTTCCAGCTTAAGATTTCGTGACCGGTTTCGAATCCTTCCCACGTTCGCTTTTACTTGGTTAGGTTTTCGAGTGTAGATTTGAAAGCAATCTCATGTATGTATCCATCTGATATAAGCCACTGACAGTTCATGTCACCTCGTTCAACTCTCGCTGGGTCACAGAAGTATGTTACTGCGCCCATTATCCCTACTCGGATAGGTTCGGTTCGTTCGTTTTATACTACGGTGAGTAAACTCAATTTGTGCATCGCATAGCCATGGAAAGCAAGCTTTCGCGGGCCTCTTCGACTGTTTTGATACGAGCTGTGCCCGTGATGCTTGTCATCCCAGGATACTAGACCCCTTTGGACGACCGCTATGACCATCAGAAAGTAAATTCCACGTTCGATTTGGGGTGTGAACCCCGAACATAAAGTCTTTGTGTAGAACCACGAGGGCTCTATAGTACCGATTCTCTCGGTACGCTTGGTCCGTGTTCCTTTATGTTCGTACTCTTGTGTGTATAATATTCATGTTCGGTTTGGGATATTTGCTACTTTCACCAGGGTCCCGTTCTTCATACAAGTCTGCCTGCTAATGTGGTAACTTTATAGTGTAGTTCTGACATCCCAATTTTGGGACTTAGCCGATTTTTCGTATATTTCCACATGACCCATAGGGTCCCTTTCTTCATACAAGCTTGCCTAGGGCGATCGGTCAAAACTTGTCTTACTATTCGATTGGTCTTCGCAGTTTCACCCTAGGCAATTCGCCTAGGTCTGTCTTCTTGAGGAGGCCAAAACCCGAAATAAGGAGGTCTGGCCGACCCTGAAACTCCCCTGTCTTAACTACACTAACCCGATTTTTCAGGGTCCTCAGCGCCATACAACTTTGCCTAGGTCACTTATACTCTTGACTTAGGCCATCTGACTTGGTCCGTGTTTCTTCCTAGGGTTCACCTAGGTACTTTGCCTTGCTTGATGTTGGTAACTTTTTAGTGTAGTTCTGACATCCCAATTTTGGGACTTAGCCGATTTTTCATGAATTTCCATATGACCCTAAGGGTCCCTTTCTTCATACAAGCTTGCCTAGGGCGATCGGTCAAAACTTGTCTTACTATTCGATTGGTCTTCGCAGTTTCACCCTAGGCAATTCGCCTAGGTCTGTCTTCTTGAGGAGGCCAAACCCGAAATAAGGAGGTCCAGCCGACCCTGAAACCTCCCCTGTCTTAACTACACTAACCCGATTTTTCAGGGTCCTCAGCGCCATACAACTTTTGCCTAGGTCACTTATACTCTTGACTTAGGCCATCTGACTTGGTCCGTGTTTCTTCCTAGGGTTCACCTAGGTACTTTGCCTTGCTTGATGTGGTAACTTTATAGTGTAGTTCTGACATCCAATTTTGGGACTTAGCCCGATTTTTCATGAATTTCCATATGACCCTAAGGGTCCCTTTCTTCATACAAGCTTGCCTAGGGCGATCGGTCAAAACTTGTCTTACTATTCGATTGGTCTTCGCACTTTCACCCTAGGCAGTTTGCCTAGGTCTGTCTTCTTGAGGAGGCCAAAACCCGAAATAAGGAGGTTCAGCCGACCCAGAAACCTCCCCTGTCTGAACTACACTAACCCGATTTTTCAGGGTCCTCAGCGCCATACAACTTTGCCTAGGTCACTTGTACTCTTGACTTAGGCCATCTGACTTGGTCCGTGTTTCTTCCTAGGGTTCACCTAGGTACTTTGCCTTGCTTGATGTGGTAACTTTTTAGTGTAGTTCAGACATCCCAATTTTGGGACTTAGCCGATTTTTCATGTATTTCCATATGACCCATAGGGTCCCTTTCTTCATACAAGCTTGCCTAGGGCGATCGGTCAAAACTTGTCTTACTATTCGATTGGTCTTCGCACTTTCACCCTAGGCAGTTTGCCTAGGTCTGTCTTCTTGAGGAGGTCAAAACCCAAAATAAGGAGGTTCAGCCGACCCAAAAACCTCCCCTGTCTGAACTACACTAACCCGATTTTTCAGGGTCCTCAGCGCCATACAACTTTGCCTAGGTCACATGTACTCTTGACTTAGGCCATCTGACTTGGTCCGTGTTTCTTCTTAGGGTTCACCTAGGTACTTTGCCTTGCTTGATGTGGTAACTTTTTAGTGTAGTTCAGACATCCCAATTTTGGGACTTAGCCGATTTTTCATGGATTTTCCATATGACCCATAGGGTCCCTTTCTTCATACAAGCTTGCCTAGGGCGATCGGTCAAAACTTGTCTTACTATTCGATTGGTCTTCGCACTTTCACCCTAGGCAGTTTGCCTAGGTGTAGCTTCTTGAGGAGGTCAAAACCCAAAATAAGGAGGTTCAGCCGACCCAAAAACCTCCCCTGTCTGAACTACACTAACCCGATTTTTCAGGGTCCTCAGCGCCATACAACTTTGCCTAGGTCACTTGTACTCTTGACTTAGGCCATCTGACTTGGTCCGTGTTTCTTCTTAGGGTTCACCTAGGTACTTTGCCTTGCTTGATGTGGTAACTTTTTAGTGTAGTTCAGACATCCCAATTTTGGGACTTAGCCGATTTTTCATGTATTTCCATATGACCCATAGGGTAACTTTCTTCATACAAGCTTGCCTAGGGCGATCGGTCAAAACTTGTCTTACTATTCGATTGGTCTTCGCACTTTCACCCTAGGCAGTTTGCCTAGGTGTAGCTTCTTGAGGAGGTCAAAACCCAAAATAAGGAGGTTCAGCCGACCCAAAAACCTCCCCTGTCTAAACTACACTAACCAGATTTTTCAGGGTCCTCACCGTCATACAACTTTGCCTAGGTCACTTGCACTCTTGACTTAGGCCATCTGACTTGGTCCGTGTTTCTTCCTAGGGTTCACCTAGGTACTTTGCCTTGCTTGATGTGGTAACTTTTTAGTGTAGTTCTGACATCCCAATTTTGGGACTTAGCCGATTTTCATGTATTTCCATATGACCCTTAGGGTCCCTTTCTTCATACAAGCTTGCCTAGGGCGATCGGTCAAAACTTGTCTTACTATTCGATTGGTCTTCGCACTTTCACCCTAGGCAGTTTGCCTAGGTGTAGCTTCTTGATGAGGCCAAAACCCAAAATAAGGGGGTTCGGCCGACCCAAAAACCTACCCTGTCTAAACTACACTAACCAGATTTTTCAGGGTCCTCAGCGCCATACAACTTTGCCTAGGTCACTTGTTCTCTTGACTTAGGCCATCTGACTTGGTCCGTGTTTCTTCCTAGGGTTCACCTAGGTACTTTGCCTTGCTTGGTGTGGTAACTTTTTAGTGTAGTTCTGACATCCTCATTTTGGGACTTAGCCGATTTTTCGACCAATACCATATGACCCATCAGGGTCCTTTGCTTCATATAAGTTTGCCTTGCTTGGTGTGGTAACATTTGAGTGTAGTTCTGACATCCCCATTTTGGGACTTAGCCGATTTTTCGTAAAATACCATATGACCCATCAGGGTCCTTTCCTTCATATAAGTTTGCCTTGCTTGGTGTGGTAACCTTTTAGTGTAGTTCTGACATCATCATTTTGGGACTTAGCCGATTTTTCGTAAAATACCATATGACCCATCAGGGTCCTTTCCTTCATACAAGTTTGCCTTGCTTGATGTGGTAACATTTGAGTGTAGTTCTGACATCATCATTTTGGGACTTAGCCGATTTTTCGTAAAATACCATATGACCCATCAGGGTCCTTTCCTTCATATAAGTTTGCCTTGCTTGGTGTGGTAACCTTTTAGTGTAGTTCTGACATCATCATTTTGGGACTTAGCCGATTTTTCGTAAAATACCATATGACCCATCAGGGTCCTTTCCTTCATACAAGTTTGCCTTGCTTGATGTGGTAACATTTGAGTGTAGTTCTGACATCCCCATTTTGGGACTTAGCCGATTTTTCGTAAAATACCATATGACCCATCAGGGTCCTTTGCTTCATATAAGTTTGCCTTGCTTGGTGTGGTAACTTTTTAGTGTAGTTCTGACATCCCCATTTTGGGACTTAGCCGATTTTTCATATATTTCCTTATGACCCATAGGGTCTCTTTCTTCATACAAGCTTGCCTAGGGCGATCGGTCGAAACTTGTCTTACTATTCGATTGGTCTTCACACTTGCACCCTAGGCAGTTCGCCTAGGTGTAGCTTCTTGAGTAGGCCAAAACCCGAAATAAGGGGGTTCAGCCGACCCAAAAAACCTACCCTGTCTGAATTACACTAACCAGATTTTTCAGGGTCCTCACCGTCATACAACTTTCCCTAGGTCACTTGTACTCGTAACTTAGGCCACCTGTCTTGGTCCGTGTTTCTTGCTAGGGTTCACCTAGGTAGTTTGCCTTGCTTGGTGTGGTAACATTTGAGTGTAGTTCTGACATCCCCATTTTGGGACTTAGCCGATTTTTCGACCAATACCATATGACCCATCAGGGTCCTTTGCTTCATATAAGTTTGCCTTGCTTGGTGTGGTAACATTTGAGTGTAGTTCTGACATCCCCATTTTGGGACTTAGCCGATTTTTCGTAAAATACCATATGACCCATCAGGGTCCTTTGCTTCATATAAGTTTGCCTTGCTTGGTGTGGTAACTTTTAAGTGTAGTTCTGACATCCCCATTTTGGGACTTAGCCGATTTTTCGTAAAATACCATATGACCCATCAGGGTCCTTTGCTTCATATAAGTTTGCCTTGCTTGGTGTGGTAACATTTGAGTGTAGTTCTGACATCCCCATTTTGGGACTTAGCCGATTTTTCGTAAAATACCATATGACCCATCAGGGTCCTTTGCTTCATATAAGTTTGCCTTGCTTGGTGTGGTAACATTTGAGTGTAGTTCTGACATCCCCATTTTGGGACTTAGCCGATTTTTCGTAAAATACCATATGACCCATCAGGGTCCTTTGCTTCATATAAGTTTGCCTTGCTTGGTGTGGTAACATTTGAGTGTAGTTCTGACATCCCCATTTTGGGACTTAGCCGATTTTTCAATCAATACCATATGACCCATCAGGGTCCTTTGCTTCATATAAGTTTGCCTTGCTTGGTGTGGTAACATTTGAGTGTAGTTCTGACATCCCCATTTTGGGACTTAGCCGATTTTTCGTAAAATACCATATGACCCATCAGGGTCCTTGCCTTCATATAAGTTTGCCTTGCTTGGTGTGGTAACATTTGAGTGTAGTTCTGACATCCCCATTTTGGGACTTAGCCGATTTTTCGATCAATACCATATGACCCATCAGGGTCCTTTGCTTCATATAAGTTTGCCTTGCTTGGTGTGGTAACATTTGAGTGTAGTTCTGACATCCCCATTTTGGGACTTAGCCGATTTTTCAATCAATACCATATGACCCATCAGGGTCCTTTGCTTCATATAAGTTTGCCTTGCTTGGTGTGGTAACATTTGAGTGTAGTTCTGACATCCCCATTTTGGGACTTAGCCGATTTTTCGTAAAATACCATATGACCCATCAGGGTCCTTGCCTTCATATAAGTTTGCCTTGCTTGGTGTGGTAACATTTGAGTGTAGTTCTGACATCCCCATTTTGGGACTTAGCCGATTTTTCGTAAAATACCATATGACCCATCAGGGTCCTTTGCTTCATATAAGTTTGCCTTGCTTGGTGTGGTAACTTTTAAGTGTAGTTCTGACATCCCCATTTTGGGACTTAGCCGATTTTTCGTAAAATACCATATGACCCATCAGGGTCCTTTGCTTCATATAAGTTTGCCTTGCTTGGTGTGGTAACATTTGAGTGTAGTTCTGACATCCCCATTTTGGGACTTAGCCGATTTTTCGTAAAATACCATATGACCCATCAGGGTCCTTTGCTTCATATAAGTTTGCCTTGCTTGGTGTGGTAACATTTGAGTGTAGTTCTGACATCCCCATTTTGGGACTTAGCCGATTTTTCGTAAAATACCATATGACCCATCAGGGTCCTTTGCTTCATATAAGTTTGCCTTGCTTGGTGTGGTAACATTTGAGTGTAGTTCTGACATCCCCATTTTGGGACTTAGCCGATTTTTCAATCAATACCATATGACCCATCAGGGTCCTTTGCTTCATATAAGTTTGCCTTGCTTGGTGTGGTAACATTTGAGTGTAGTTCTGACATCCCCATTTTGGGACTTAGCCGATTTTTCGTAAAATACCATATGACCCATCAGGGTCCTTGCCTTCATATAAGTTTGCCTTGCTTGGTGTGGTAACATTTGAGTGTAGTTCTGACATCCCCATTTTGGGACTTAGCCGATTTTTCGTAAAATACCATATGACCCATCAGGGTCCTTTCCTTCATATAAGTTTGCCTTGCTTGATGTGGTAACACATGAGTGTAGTTCTGACATCCCCATTTTGGGACTTAGCCGATTTTTCGATCCATCCCATATGACCCATCAGGGTCCTTTTTCTTCATATAAGTTTCCCAAGACTTAGTGCTTTTTTCCTTTGGACACCAATATCACCCTTGCGGGTATCTTTGATCTTCTCACTTTGTATTGGCCAAATGTAGGTCTTGCCATGCCAAACATATAATTGTTCTACACCAAGTCTCTATCTCGTACCGCCAGCTCGGTACATTCGATCAACCTGCCCTTAAGGCACCCGGGACTTAGCCATTTTTTCACATTTTTCATGATTTTGAGGCAACTTTTCTCGACTTTGTCACCTTATATCACCAAGATCCTTTCCCTTTAGCGCTTCACTCTGTTCCAATGATATTTAGCGCTGACTATCACCTTTCTATCGCTGAGCTCAACTTCTTATTCGGTGCCATAGAGCCAGAGATATTTGGTGTATGCTGTTATAAGGGAAGTTTGTCACTTTTTCAAAGGCCCACTTTGGGACGCCCATATCTCACCTTCAGGTATCTTCGATCTTCTTGTCGTCTATGGACGAAACTTAGGCCTTGTCTTGGCCAACTTATAAATGTTCTACGGCCAAGCCGTATCTCTTACCGCCAGCCCGGTATTCATGGACTTAGTTGGATTTTTGCCTCTCGTGGTAACAATTTCAGACTTTGACTCACAATAACACCCGAACGGTCACATGCTAGCGCTTTGCTTGGAAGGAATTATAGTTAGCGCTACCTTTTCTCTTTCCATCGATACCTTGTTCGTTCCATTCCATGCCATACAGCCGAAGTTATGATGTTTCCCGTTTTCCATATCATGTGGAGCTTATGCTCTGGGAAAACCATCTAACACCTGTACCACCCTTTTGGGTACCACCGATCTCGAGACTATGTTCGGGCCAAATATAGGTTATAACATGCCCAACTTATAATTGTTCTACACCAAGTCTCTATCTCTTACCGCCTGCTCGGTATTTTACTCGTAAGTCCAAATTTCACAACTTGTACTTTTTGGCCCAATGTACTCGAGTTTCAATTTTGGTAACATTTTTCGACTTTGACGCTTAATAACTTCCAAATCATGCTAGTTAGCGCTTTGCTTTCTTCTAGTCGTATCTAGCGCTGGGTGTTACCTTTCCAAAACATATCCTAGCTTTACAATCCATGCCATACAGCCGGAGCTACATGGTGCACAAGTCAAATCCATTTTAGCCATGTTTCATTTTTGCCAATTTTTGACCACTCGTATCACCCTTCCAGAGTGGTCCGATCTTCTCGCTGTCTATGGACGACTTTTAGGTCTCGTAGAGGCAAACTTATAAGTATTCTACGTCAACCCGCTATCTCTTACCGCCTGCTCGGTATTCTTGGTCTTGTGTGATTTTTGGCCATTTTGGTATTATTTTTCCACTTTGTCGCTTAATAACTCAGTTTTGCTCAACACTTAGCGCTTCGGTTGTTTGGGATTATAGTTAGCGCTCGGTTCGACCTTTCCAACACTGATCTTAGCTTGTCGATCCGTTCCATACAGCCTGAGTTATTCGCGATACCGTGTTTCAATCCATTTCTCAAGTCTCGTTTTGGTCCAACTTTGAACCAGCCATATCACCCTGATGGGTACCTCCGATCTTCTCGCTCTATATTGGCCAAAGTTAGGTCTTGTGGTAACGTACTTATGATTGTTCTACGCCGTGTTCGTAGCTCTTATCGTTCGCCCGCTATTTTCGATCATAAGGTGAATTTTCGCCTCTAAACCACCATTTTTCACCTTTGCCCTCTAATATGACCGACTTGCTCAACACCTAGCGCTTCGCTTGGTAGGACACATAGCTAGCGCTCGTCAAGACCTTTCCAACGCATATCCAAGCTTTCCGATCCGAGCCATACAGCCTGAGCTATAGGCGATACCGTTTTTCCCATTTTCTTGGTCACATGCACTTTAGGGTACCCCTTTTTGCCTTTGACCCTTAATACCTCCTCCGGGTCACTAGTAGGCGCTTAGCTTGGTAGGAAACATAGCTAGAGCAGGCCTTCACCTTTCCAAAACTGCCTCAAGTGTACCGATCCGACATCTAGAACCAAAGTTATGGTCATTCCTATCATGCTCTACTTTCATGGTCAACCTCCACCAAGCACACCTAGGTTGGACCAACTTTCACCAACTCATCTCGAACCCCAAATTTGCTTCGACCTACTAGGTTTCCCTAGTAAAGTGGTCAAAACATCCATTACAACACGACTGGTCTTTCTGGTGGTCGACCTAGGCGACTTTGTTCGACGACCACCACCCCATGGAACTAAAAGACGTCCCTTGATACGGACCACCGATACATTTTCCGGCCTGTCTAAACTACACTCATCGAAATTTTTTTGGGTCCCCACCGTCATACAAGTTTGCCTAGGTCAAGTTTTTCTTCCGGATCGGCCGCGGACCTCACTTTTCATTATCTAGGGAGGCCATAGGGCCCCAAAAGGGGTTTTTTAAAATTTTCGACACTTTCGACTTTGGTCGGATTTTTTCCGATTTTGGTCCGACCTAGGGACTTGGTGGTCCAAGGAGCCTCGGGACCAAACTTTTTTCTCAGGGGTCCCTACCTCCATACAACTTTGCCTAGGTCAATTTTTTGTTCCAAATCGACCGCGGATTTCACTTTTCAATATCTGGGGCTCGTGTAGAGTCCGAATATGAGGTTTTCTCATTTTTCGACATTTTCGACTTTTTTCGACTTTTTTCGGGTTTTTCGACCTAGGGGTCCGCCGAACAAATTTTGGGTCAAAAATTTTTATTGAACTAGTCGAAAGTACGCAAAAAGATAAGACTTTTTGCCGAAGACACCATGCCCCGGAACCGACTCCTTCCCCTTCAAAATTGGGGACAAACGTGATTTTTGAAACTTTTCCTTAGGGAGCCAAAGACTTAGAAAATTTTCAAATCCTCGATTTTTCGATTGCGAGCTAGCGCTTTGCGGTCTTCGGCAATGTTTTAGATCTCGACGAGATAAGACTTTTTGGTCAAGGGACACTTTGCCCTCCGACCCCTCCTTCCCCCCGCAAATCGCCCCACAAAGTGCAATTTTTGCATTTTCACCTCTTTGCACGCACTGTTCGGCCCAAATGGCCACTTTCTATGGGTCTGAGCGCTTTGCGGTCTTCGGCAAACTTTTAGAGCGTACCAAGCCCTAATTATAATTCTTCTACACCACCTTCGTACCTCTTCATCCCTGGCCGCTATTCGCGTACCAAGGTAATTTTTGTTCATTTTGTCAACATTTTTCATCTTTGACTGCTTATATCGGCCTTGCCATGAACCGATAGCGCTTCGCTGTGTTCTAACGTAAAATAGTACTACTCAATACCTTTCCAAATCATGTCTTAGGTTGTCATTTGCTTGCGTACAGCCGGAGCTATGAGCGATACCGTAAAAAGTACCGAAACTTGGAAAAATCTTTGGATCGACCATATCCCCCCTTTGGGGGCCAGATATCGAAAAAAGTTCTGATTCAAAAAGTTGCGCCTTAACGTGTTCTAGTTATGCCTAGAACATTTAACTTCGCTAGCTGGCCTTCAACTTAGCCGTAATTGGGATTTTAGGGTGTTCTTGGAGGGCCCATTTCCTGCGACTTGGTATCTTTTGGGCCCTATGTTTCTCTAATATCTCCACGAGTTTTCCAGGTAGCCTTCTCATACTTTCAGGGTGCCTAGAGCACCTCAAGACCTTTCCAACGCTATGCCGTTTGCTTCGCTCGGACATCTACAGCCAAAGTTATTCGAGGTACACGGTACCTTACCCTGTTTTCTCAGTACTTGGTCGAAAATTTCGATCAGCCATATGACCGACTTGCACAACCCTGAGCGGGTTGGCCCCATATAGCTAAACTTTCGTCTCGTGAAGGCAAACTTACAAATGTTCCACGTCAACTCGCTATCTCGTACCGCCTTGACGGTATACTTGGTTCAAGGGCCATTTCCAACGACTTGGTCGCAATTTCGCTCTAAGTTTCGCTAATACCTTCGTCCGTGGACATGCTGATTTTTTGTTCGTATTTTTCCTTGATAGTCCCACTCAAGGCTATTCCATACCAGAGCCAAGCGTCCCGCTAAGTGCCATACAGCCTGAGCAGTAATTCATGAAAGGTACCTCTACCAGTTTTTGCTATACTTGGGTACAACCTTTGTATCGCCCATATCGCCACTTTGGAGGCCAGCCAGCACCTAGGCCACATATACTTTTTTGTTGGTCATACCATGCACAAAATATAAATGTTCCACGTCAACTTGCTATCTCTTCTCCAACTTGCCGTTTTACTTGGTCCAAATCCCATTTCATTCGTTTTCGGACCCGTTTTGCTATATGTTTCACTAATAGCTTCGTCCATGGACATGCTGATTTTCTATTTGTATTTTTCCTAGATAGTCCCACTCAAGACAATTCTAAATCACACCGGAACTTGTCGCTCGGTGGCAAACTGACCGAGTTATAATTCATGAAAGGTACCTCAACTTGGTACACCACGTGGTCGGCCCAAACCATAAACCGACCAAACGACCGACTTGGAGCACCTCGACCGGGTTGCCCCCATATAATGAAAGTTGCGTCTCTACACGCCCAACTTATGAATATTCTACGCCAAGTCGCTATCTCTTACCGGTAAGCCGGTATTCACCTTCCAAGGGTGATTTTGGTCAAGTGCCATTTCCTGCGACTTGGTCCCCGAATTGGACCATCATCACCTAATATCTCCGTGGTCTTTCAACTCAGCCTCATGAAACTTTCAGGGTAGATAGGTCTCCCCAAGACCTTTCCAACGGTGAGCCGTTTGCCTCGCTCGGCCATCTACAGCCGAAGTTATTAATGGTACTTGGTACCTTACCCTGTTTTTTCCATACTTGTTCGTACTTGGGTACAAACTTTGGATCGCCCATATCTCCACTTTGGAGGCCAGCCAGCACCTTGGCCCCATATACTTTTTTGTTGGTCATGCCATGCACCAAATATAATTGTTCTACGCCAACTTGCTATCTCTTCTCCAACTTGCCGTTATTCTTGGTCCAAGTCCCATTTCATTCGTTTTTGGACCCATTTTGCTATATGTTTCACTAATAGCTTCGGCCCTGGACAAGCTGATTTTCTATTTGTATTTTTCCTTGATAGTCCCACTCAAGACCATTCCAAAACACACCGCAGCTTGTCGCTCGGTGGCAAACTGACCGAGTTATAATTCATGAAAGGTACCTCAACTTGGCACACCACGTGGTCGGCCCAAACCATAAACCGACCAAACGACCGACTTGGAGCACCCTGACCGGGTTGGCCCCATATAATGAAAGTTGCGTCTCTACACGCCCAACTTATGAATATTCTACGCCAAGTCGCTATCTCTTACCGGTAAGCCGGTATTCACCTTCCAAGGGGGATTTTGGTCAAGTGCCATTTCCTGCGACTTGGTCCCCGAATACGACCATCATCACCTAATATCTCCGTGGTCTTTCAACTCAGCCTCATGAAACTTTCAGGGTAGATAGGTCTCCCCGAGACCTTTCCAACGGTGAGCCGTTTGTCTCGCTCGGCCATATACAGCCGAAGTTATTAATGGTACTTGGTACCTTACCCTGTTTTTTCCATACTTGTTCGTACTTGGGTACAAACTTTGTATCGCCCATATCTCCACTTTGGAGGCCAGCCAGCACCTTGGCCTCGTATACTTTTTTGTTGGTCATACCATGCACTAAATATAATTGTTCTACGCCAACTTGCTATCTCTTCTCCAACTTGCCGTTATTCTTGGTCCAAGTCCCATTTCATTCGTTTTTGGACCCATTTTGCTATATGTTTCACTAATAGCTTCGGCCATGGACAAGCTGATTTTCTATTTGTATTTTTCCTTGATAGTCCCACTCAAGACCATTCCAAAACACACCGCAGCTTGTCGCTCGGTGGCAAACTGACCGAGTTATAATTCATGAAAGGTACCTCAACTTGGTACACCACGTGGTCGGCCCAAACCATAAACCGACCAAACGACCGACTTGGAGCACCCTGACCGGGTTGGCCCCATATAATGAAAGTTGCGTCTCTACACGCCCAACTTATGAATATTCTACGCCAAGTCGCTATCTCTTACCGGTAAGCCGGTATTCACCTTCCAAGGGGGATTTTGGTCAAGTGCCATTTCCTGCGACTTGGTCCCCGAATACGACCATCATCACCTAATATCTCCGTGGTCTTTCAACTCAGCCTCATGAAACTTTCAGGGTAGATAGGTCTCCCCGAGACCTTTCCAACGGTGAGCCGTTTGCCTCGCTCGGCCATATACAGCCGAAGTTATTAATGGTACTTGGTACCTTACCCTGTTTTTTCCATACTTGTTCGTACTTGGGTACAAACTTTGTATCGCCCATATCTCCACTTTGGAGGCCAGCCAGCACCTTGGCCTCATATACTTTTTTGTTGGTCATACCATGCACTAAATATAATTGTTCTACGCCAACTTGCTATCTCTTCTCCAACTTGCCGTTATTCTTGGTCCAAGTCCCATTTCATTCGTTTTCGGACCCATTTTGCTATATGTTTCACTAATAGCTTCGGCCATGGACAAGCTGATATTCTGTTTGTATTTTTGCTTGATAGTCCCACTCAAGACCATTCCAAAACACACCGCAACTTGTCGCTCGGTGGCAAACTGACCGAGTTATAATTCATGAAAGATACCTCAACTTGGTACACCATGTGGTCGGCCCAAACCATATACCGACCAAACGACCGACTTGGAGCACCCTGACCGGGTTGCCCCCATATAATGAAAGTTGCGTCTCTACACGCCCAACTTATGAATATTCTACGCCAAGTCGCTATCTCTTACCGGTAAGCCGGTATTCACCTTCCAAGGGTGATTTTGGTCAAGTGCCATTTCCTGCGACTTGGTCCCCGAATTGGACCATCATCACCTAATATCTCCGTGGTCTTTCAACTCAGCCTCATAAAACTTTCAGGGTAGATAGGTCTCCCCAAGACCTTTCCAACGGTGAGCCGTTTGCCTCGCTCGGCCATCTACAGCCGAAGTTATTAATGGTACTTGGTACCTTACCCTGTTTTTTCCATACTTGTTCGTACTTGGGTACAAACTTTGGATCGCCCATATCTCCACTTTGGAGGCCAGCTAGCACCTTGGCCCCATATACTTTTTTGTTGGTCATGCCATGCACCAAATATAATTGTTCTACGCCAACTTGCTATCTCTTCTCCAACTTGCCGTTATTCTTGGTCCAATTCCCATTTCATTCGTTTTTGGACCCATTTTGCTATATGTTTCACTAATAGCTTCGGCCATGGACAAGCTGATTTTCGATTGGTATTTTTCCTTGATAGTCCCACTCAAGACCATTCCAAAACACACCGCAGCTTGTCGCTCGGTGGCAAACTGACCAAGTTATAATTCATGAAAGGTACCTCAACTTGGCACACCACGTGGTCGGCCCAAACCATAAACCAACCAAACGACCGACTTGGAGCACCCTGACCGGGTTGGCCCCATATAATAAAAGTTGCGTCTCTACACGCCCAACTTATGAATATTCTACGCCAAGTCGCTATCTCTTACCGGTAAGCCGGTATTCACCTTCCAAGGGTGATTTTGGTCAAGCGCCATTTCCTGCGACTTGGTCCCCGAATTGGACCATCATCACCTAATATCTCCGTGGTCTTTCAACTCAGCCTCATGAAACTTTCAGGGTAGATAGGTCTCCCCAAGACCTTTCCAACGGTGAGCCGTTTGCCTCGCTCGGCCATCTACAGCCGAAGTTATTAATGGTACTTGGTACCTTACCCTGTTTTTTCCATACTTGTTCGTACTTGGGTACAAACTTTGGATCGCCCATATCTCCACTTTGGAGGCCAGCCAGCACCTTGGCCCCATATACTTTTTTGTTGGTGATACCATGCACCAAATATAATTGTTCTACGCAAGCTTGCTATCTCTTCTCCAACTTGCGGTTATTTTTGACTCAAGTCCCATTTCCATAGTTTTTGGTACCAATTTGCTCTATGTTTCGCTAATAGCTTCGCCCAAGGACTTTGTGATTTTTTGTTCGCATTTTTCCTAAATAGTCCCACTCAAGACTATTCCAAATCACACCATAGCTTGTCGCTCAGTGCCATACAGCCAGAGTTTTAATTCATGAAAGGTACATCACCTTGGTACACCACGTGGTCGGTCCAAACCATCAACCAACCATATGACCGACTTCGAGTCGAGCTAGCGGCTAGGCTCAATATAATGAAATGCGTGTCTTGATGCGGGCTACTGACGGTCTGAACAATGTAGCTCGCTAGCTCGTCTCTAAACTTGTGTTTTGGTCGAATATTGGGTGTTCATGTACCACTTCGGGTAACATGGACTTTGGTGCAACTTTACCACTTGTGCACTTAATAACTTCCCGGTCATTCAAGTCTTTGCCTTCATACTTTCAGGGTAGTTAGGTCTCGTCGAGACCTTTCCATACATATGCCAAACTCATCGATCGGACATCTATAGCCCGAGTTATTCGCGGTACACCGTACCTTACCCTGTTTTTTCCTCAATTGGGTACAAACCTTGGAACACCCATATCGCCCCTTTAGAGACTAGCTGGCACGTTGGCCTCATATAATGATAAGTACACCTCAACTAGGGCTACTGACGGTCAGAACATTTCAACTTGCTAGCTCGGGCCCACACTTGTGTTTTTCTCGAATATATGGTTCAAGTGTGCCACTTTGGGCACTTTTGGACATTTTGTCCCCACACAACTTTCTTGCCTTGGTAGATAGGGTCTTGTGATCTTGGGCAAAAAGATGCACCAAGATAAAGTCTAACTTTCGTTCTTGTACCGCAAAGCGCTATCTCAAACACCCGAGGAGATAGAAAGTGATTATGTTCGGTATATCGGTCTTCCATGGCCTACTATGGTAAACCCCTGCAGGTATGCAACCGAAGGTGCTTGGTACATGTATTTGGTGCAATATCGGTGCAAAGTAGGTGTTTCCTTGATCGGGCTATAACTTTCTTGGTTGATGTTGGATTGCTTTGCGGTCTTCGGGGGATAGTTAGGGAACATGTTGGCCAACATTTCCTTATTCCTCAGCCTGGCCGTACCTCTTACCGTCTAGGCGGTATACATGCTCTAAGTTGGAACTTGTGTTCCTTTGGGTAACTTCTCTGACTTTGACGCTTAATAACTTTCGTTCATATGCAGTCTAAGCTCTGCAACTCTCAGGAAAGCTAGTACTACTCAATACCTTTCCATATCAGTCTTTGGCTTGTCGATCCGATGTCTACAGCCTGACTTATTCACGTTGCCTGTGAAGGTAGGTTTTTGCCCATTTTCCAGTTCATGTGGTAACATTCCCGGACTTTGCCGGCTTTCTCTTCATGTGGTAACTTGCTTGCTTGTGTGGTAACTTGAAAGTGTATTTCCGACAGACCCAATCTCGGACTTAGCCGATTTTTCTCTTCATATTATATGGATCCATCACTAGGCCATCTTGCTTGCTTGTGTGGTAACTTGAAAGTGTATTTCTGACAGACCCAATCTCGGACTTAGCCGATTTTTCTCTTCATATTATATGGATCCATCATTAGGCCATCTTGCTTGCTTGTGTGGTAACTTGAAAGTGTATTTCCGACAGACCCAATCTGGGACTTAGCCGATTTTTCTCTTCATATCATATGGATCCATCACTAGGCCATCTTGCTTGCTTGTGTGGTAACTTGGAAGTGTATTTCTGACAGACCCAATCTGGGACTTAGCCGATTTTTCTCTTCATATTATATGGATCCTGGACTTAGCCGATTTTTCTCTTCATATCATATGGATCCATCACTAGGCCATCTTGCTTGCTTGTGTGGTAACTTGGAAGTGTATTTCTGACAGACCCAATCTGGGACTTAGCCGATTTTTCTCTTCATATCATATGGATCCATCACTAGGCCATCTTGCTTGCTTGTGTGGTAACTTGGAAGTGTATTTCTGACAGACCCAATCTGGGACTTAGCCGATTTTTCTCTTCATATTATATGGATCCTGGACTTAGCCGATTTTTCTCTTCATATCATATGGATCCATCACTAGGCCATCTTGCTTGCTTGTGTGGTAACTTGGAAGTGTATTTCTGACAGACCCAATCTGGGACTTAGCCGATTTTTCTCTTCATATTATATGGATCCTGGACTTAGCCGATTTTTCTCTTCATATCATATGGATCCATCATTAGGCCATCTTGCTTGCTTGTGTGGTAACTTGATAGTGTATTTCCGACAGACCCAATCTCGGACTTAGCCGATTTTTCTCTTCATATTATATGGTTCCATCACTAGGCCATCTTGCTTGCTTGTGTGGTATCTTGAAAGTGTATGTCTGACAGACCCAATCTCGGACTTAGCCGATTTTTCTCTTCATATAATATGGATCCTGGACTTAGCCTGTTATTAGGTTATTATATATGGATCCTGGACTTAGCCGATTATTAGGTTATTATATATGGATCCTGGACTTAGCCGATTTTTCTCTTCATATAATATGGATCCGGGACTTAGCCGATTATTAGGTTATTATATATGGATCCTGGACTTAGCCGATATTTCTCTTCATATAATATGGATCCGGGACTTAGCCAATTTTTCTCTTCATATAATATGGATCCGGGACTTAGCCGATTTTTCTCTTCATATAATATGGATCCGGGACTTAGCCAATTTTTCTCTTCATGTGGTAACGTATGCCAATCGCTCACAAGTCATGGGATAAGGGTACTTGTGTTCTTCCATCTTCTAAGTCCCGCACGGGGACATCGTGATCGCCCCAAGTCCGGAATAGCGCCAAGTCAAGCCCCACGCTGGCCGTGCAGGACCTGTTAGCGGCGGCCCCACTGACAGCACTAATCCGGACTTAGAAATTATATCTTTCTAATCGAACACCACACACGCAACACCACCATACCACCATCTCCTTGCAAGTACCTAAGTACCCGCAACTCCATGGTGAAGGCAATGTCACTCCATCACCAACCTCTTTGCATTGCAAGCACTTGCGTACCTACAACACTCCGAAGAAGGCAACGGCGCGCGATGCTCGACTCCACACACCACACCACACCACACCACCGATGGCCAGCCAGCCAGCCAGCCCAGCTAATGGCTAACCCACCAACCAACCACCAATGGCCTAGGCCAGCCGGATCCCACCTTCAAGTCCAAGCACAGCCAAGTGCAAGTACCGCCAAGTGTTCACCAACCAACCATCACACCAGGTCAGCCGGCCAGTACCCACCTTCAAGTGCCATTACCCTCGGGTGCAAGCCCAATCAAGTGTTAACCAACCAACCCGGCCAAGGCAGCCAACAGGCCGGCACCCTACAGCACCGACCCGCCATCACCACCTCAACCGTTGACCATGCAAGTGGCCTCGGACAACAGGTGACAC
>NW_026689770.1:0-2500 GCF_943734765.1 Anopheles ziemanni | reverse complement strand
CAAGTGATGACTTGATTGTGTGCTTGCTTGAATTCTTCACATTTCATACCATCGGTTAGTTGTCGAATCATTCCTCGATCATAACCTTCGTTCTTGGTTCATGTATGCTCTCTTCCACATAGGGCAAGCTAGAATTAACTATCTTACCCAGGACCGCCGAAGCAGCGTGGACCAGGGGAGAACTATACTTTGTCTTGTATGCCCTCTTCCACATAGGGCAAGCTAGAACTAACTATCTTACCCAGGACCGCCGAAGCAGCGTGGACCAGTGGAGGACTATACTTTGTTCATAACACCACAGTATTAAGTATGGTGTCCTCTTCCACATAGGGCAAGCTAGAATTAACTATCTTACCCAGGACCGCCGAAGCAGTGTGGACCAGGGGAGGACTATACTTTATACTTCACACACTAGCCAAATTGAAGTCATCACTTGGTTGAAGCACTGAACTAGGGCGAGTCTATCGTTTACTTTGCATTGGGATAATACGCTGCATGCTCTCTTAGGTTAATGTCATGTGATTGGCTATAGAGCATGCCCAAGTGATGACTTTGTTTCAAGCTCAACAGGTAGGGTATTGAGTCCTCTTCCACATAGGGCAAGCTAGAATTAACTATCTTACCCAGGACCGCCGGAGCAGCGTGGACCAGGGGAGAACTATACTTTGTCTTGTATGCCCTCTTCCACATAGGGCAAGCTAGAACTAACTATCTTACCCAGGACTGCAAAGCAGCGTGGACCAGTGGAGGACTATACTTTGTTCATTACACCACAGTATTAAGTATGGTGTCCTCTTCCACATAGGGCAAGCTAGAACTAACTATCTTACCCAGGACCGCCGAAGCAGTGTGGACCAGGGGAGGACTATACTTTATACTTCACACACTAGCCATACTGAAGTCTTCACTTGGTTGAAGCGCTGAACTACGGCGGGGTAATCGTTTACAGGTTATAATCATATAGCTGCATGCTCATTAGTAGATAATGGAATATTGTATGGCAATATGAGCATGCCCAAGTGATGACTTTGTTTCAAGCTCAACAGGTAGGGTATTGAGTCCTCTTCCACATAGGGCAAGCTAGAATGAACTATCTTACCCAGGACCGCCGGAGCAGCGTGGACCAGTGGAGGACTATACCTTGTCCATTACACCACAGTATTAAGTATTGTGTCCTCTTCCACATAGGGCAAGCTAGAATTAACTATCTTACCCAGGACCGCCGAAGCAGCGTGGACCAGATGAGGACTATACTTTATACTTCACACCACAGTTTTGAGTACGCCTTGCATAAAGTATCTAGTTTGAACCACGAGGGCTCACAATGTAGAACCGCGAGGGCTCTAGTACCGATTCTCTCGGTACGGCTTGGTCCGTGTTCCTTTATGCTTGTACTCTAAGTATTAAGTATTGTGTCCTCTTCCACATAGGGCAAGCTAGAACTAACTATCTTACCCAGGACCGCCGAAGCAGTGTGGACCAGGGGAGGACTATACTTTATACTTCACACACTAGCCATACTGAAGTCATCACTTGGTGGGGGTGAACTACGGCGGTATCTATCGTTTTGGTTCGGTCTATATAGGGTCGCTTGCATGCTCATTCGAATATAATGTAATTGTGTATGGCAATATGAGCATGCCCAAGTGATGACTTTGTTTCAAGCTCAACAGGTAGGGTATTGAGTCCTCTTCCACATAGGGCAAGCTAGAATGAACTATCTTACCCAGGACCGCCGGAGCAGCGTGGACCAGTGGAGGACTCTATACTTTATACTTCACACCACAGTATTGAGTACTTCTTGCATAAAGCCCCTAATGAGAACCACGAGGGCTCTCTCAATGTAGAACCACGAGGGCTCTAGTACCGATTCTCTCGGTACGGCTTGGTCCGTGTTCCTTTATGCTTGTACTCTTAGAAAGTCTCAACCCGGAGGTCTTGACTTTGATTGTCATAGTTGGACTACGACGGGGCATCCGACCATTGCTGATCGAACACCCCTGATTCACCATCTTTCGGGTAGGCGGTACGCGTACCTCCGGACGCGGAAGTCTCAACCCGGAGGTCTTGACTTTGATTGTCATAGTTGGACTACGACGGGGTATCCGACTCATCGAATACCCCAGAAGCACACCATCTTTCGGGTAGGCGGTACGCGTACCTCCGGACGCGGAAGTCTCAACCCGGAGGTCTTGACTTTGGTTGTCATAGTTGGACTATGACGGGGCATCCGACCATTGCTGATCGAACACCCCTGTTACACCATCTTTCGGATAGGCGGTGCGCGACACCACCGACGCGGAAAGTCTCAACCCGGAGGTCTTGACTTTGTATTGTTGGATAGTCCTCTTCCACTATAGGGCAAGCTGGAAATATTCCATTTTACCCAGGACTGCCGAGGCAGCGTGGACCAGGGGAGAACTTCACGGAATCTTCAGGCATCCATGATTGCCATAGTGCGTAAGCCGCCGCTGTGCGCGTCAACTCGTTCCCCGTGAGG
>NW_026689769.1:0-30951 GCF_943734765.1 Anopheles ziemanni | reverse complement strand
ATACCGACACAGCACGTTAATGCCATGCTCTACCAGCCCATCCAACCATATCTCTCTACGAAAGACTTCCATGGTCAGTACGGCTGTAAAACAGAAAAGAGAACTCTTCCGATATCTCCCGTTGGCTTCTCAAAGAAAAGGATTCATGTTGCCATGATCGCGCGGGCGGATCACCCCCGGGGGGGTTCACCGGCCTCGCAAACGTATACTCAACTGGCTCCGGAATTGTAACCGGATTCCCTTTCACGCTTCGCACACGATTTGGCCCACTCAGAACAGGGTTCCATTCATCAGTTGTTCTCGGTGGATCGCGTTTGAATCAGATTTCCCATATAGTTTAGGACTGGCTAACTCGTGTGCAACTGCTGTTGACACGAAACCCTCCTCCACTTCAGTCATCCAAGATCTCATTCGAATATTTGCTACTACCACCAAGATCTGTGCCAGTGGCGGCTCCATGCCGGCTTGCGCCAAACACTTCAACGCCACCACCGTACCCTCCTACTCACTAGGGCCTCAAGGTTGCACAGCACGCCGGCTTGCTACCAGATTCTGCCGCTAGCGGTAATGTATAGGCAAACGACTTGAGCGCCATCCATTTTAAGGGCTAATTGCTTCGGCAGGTGAGTTGTTACACACTCCTTAGCGGATGACAACTTCCATGTCCACCGTCCTGCTGTCTTTAGCAATCAACACCTTTCATGGTATCTATGATGCGTCGTTTATTTAGGCGCCGTAACATTACGTTTGGTTCATCCCACAGCACCAGTTCTGCTTACCAAAACTTGGCCCACTAAGCACACCGATATCTAGCTAGCACCCGGAGGCACTATTTGCTTTCAATCGCTTTGAGGGCAGCATCATTCGAGCATGCTGCCCACTACCTTACCCATTTATAGTTTGAGAATAGGTTAAGATCATTTCGAACCTAAGGCCTCTAATCATTCGCTTTACCAGATAAGAATAAGGTTCGAAATGTTACGTGTACCAGCTATCCTGAGGGAAACTTCGGAGGGAACCAGCTACTAGATGGTTCGATTGGTCTTTCGCCCCTATGCCCAACTCTGACAATCGATTTGCACGTCAGAATTGCTTCGGTCCTCCATCAGGGTTTCCCCTGACTTCGACCTGATCAGGCATAGTTCACCATCTTTCGGGTCACATCCTACGCGCTCACGGTATGTTCCGTCGGTACCCGACGGTCCACCACCAGCCCCCGGAGGGTCCGGCTTCTACGACCATCAGGACTTCGGGCAAACACCCGGGGATGGAGGGGTGCACAGCTAGCCAATCCTTGCGGACTGTGGTGCACCCGTAATCCCGCACACTAGCCAGTTGCTTTGTCTTCGCCTTTGGGTTTGCTACTTCCCATTGACTTGCGCGCAAGATAGACTTCTTGGTCCGTGTTTCAAGACGGGTCCCGTAGGTACCTCAATTAGTTAATGCATCGCCGATCAGGAGCACTGGTCGCCCCGGGCTCGCGCCCAGTTACATGCCCAAACATGCGCTTCCAGCCACTCTAGTTCGTTCAAGCCCATCACGCGTCCAACGGCACACCTGAACTTAGCCGAAAACCGGTTACCCGTGGGTTCCGATAGCCCATCGTCACCATTGAAGGTACGTAGAGGGTCGACAGCAGTTTCTTGGGACCTAGTGTCAGACATGCTCGCGGCAACCGGAGTCACCGCTAACATTTCGTAATGGATCACGATGTCCACACGCGGACCATGACAACTCACAAGGGTCGGGTCAGTCCAGAAAGGGTTCTGCTGACAGTCCAGGTGAGGGCGTCATGGCCCTATGGATAATTGAGTTCAACGAGCTTCACACCCTCGGCAGTTTCACGTACTATTTGACTCTCTATTCAGAGTGCTTTTCAACTTTCCCTCACGGTACTTGTTTACTATCGGTCTCATGGTTGTATTTAGCTTTAGAAGGAGTTTACCTCCCACTTAGTGCTGCACTATCAAGCAACACGACTCCATGGCACGCTCGGTCCATCATCCAACGGGCGCTGTTCTACGGGCCTATCACCCTCTATGGGTTCTGAGCCACATTCAAGTTGGACTTGAAAAGCGCTAAGATGACGGATAGTGAGACGCACCAGTACACGGAATCGGATAGACGGACTGGCCGCCACCCCTACGTGCTGAGCTTCTCCCGTTTCGCTCGCAGCTACTCAGGGAATCCCGGTTGGTTTCTTTTCCTCCCCTTATTAATATGCTTAAATTCAGGGGGTTGTCACACATGAACTGAGGCTTATGTACCTTGCGGTTGTTATCGTCACATCTGGCTTGCGACTACTTTGTTTCAATGTCCAATATGTACCGTTGGACTCGGTTAACGGGCTGTTAGCCCGCGTGTGGTTTAACTCACTGATACCTTCCATTGCCCATACGCTAGTTTGTTTGTGTTCCTTTGGTCAACTTCCATACTTGAATCATTTGTGCTACCGCTGCTGCTTCGACGCTACTTTGACATCTTCGCTTCTATTTAAATAAATAAATAAGCTGAAGCTAGACATCAGTAAACACCACCACAGACACCACAAGCACGCCTTCTCCTCGTACTTCCGCCTCACGCGGGAACACGGACGCTCTAAATACTTCGAATTCCAATGCCAGTATATTGTAAACCACGGGTTCTTTAATGCTAGCGGGTCGTCGCGACCCTAGTTAACATCATGGTGCACGTCTCGTGACGGGTGTCACGGCGTAGTTAAATGTATGCGATACATTTCTCAAATATAAGCGCTCAGTCATCTGTACATCATGGTAGGTTCCCACGACGTGCAATATGCGTTCAACTTATCAATGTTCATGTGTCCTGCAGTTCACATTATGACGCGCAGTTAGCTGCGGTCTTCATCGATCCATGAGCCGAGTGATCCACTGCCGAGGGTGACTAACTTGCGTAAGCCGCCGCTGTGCGCGTATACCCGTTCCCCGTAGGGAGGAGCAAGCCGCCGCTTAGAGACGAAGCATAAAGTGTCCTCATTCCACATAGGGCAAGCTGGATGAATCCATTTTACCCAGGACGGCCGAAGCGGCGTGGACCAGGGGAGAACTGAACCTTATACTTCACACCACAGTAAGTCTACGTGTCCTCTTCCACATAGGGCAAGCTAGAACTAACTATCTTACCCAGGACTGCCGAAGCAGCGTGGACCAGGGGAGGAACACACTTTTCATGGAAACGTAAGGCATCCATGACTGCCATAACGTAAGCCGCCGCTGTGCGCGTATACCCGTTCCCCGTAGGGAGGAGCAAGCCGCCGCTTAGAGACGAAGCATAAAGTGTCCTCATTCCACATAGGGCAAGCTGGATGAATCCATTTTACCCAGGACGGCCGAAGCGGCGTGGACCAGGGGAGAACTGAACTTTATACTTCACACCACAGTAAGTCTACGTGTCCTCTTCCACATAGGGCAAGCTAGAACTAACTATCTTACCCAGGACTGCCGAAGCAGCGTGGACCAGGGGAGGAACACACTTTTCATAGAAACGTAAGGCATCCATGACTGCCATAGTGCGTAAGCCGCCGCTGTGCGCGTAAACCCGTTCCCCGTAGGGAGGAGTCAAGCCGCCGCTTAGAGACGAAGTATGAAGTGTCCTCTTCCACATAGGGCAAGCTAGAATGAACTATCTTACCCAGGACCGCCGAAGCAGCGTGGACCAGGGGAGAACTGAACTTTATACTTCACACCACAGTATTGAGTAATGTGCCCTCTTCCACATAGGGCAAGCTGGAATGTTCCATTTTACCCAGGACGGCCGAAGCGGCGTGGACCAGTGGAGGACTACACAATCATGAGGTTTGATATCGACTTGTGTGTTTCAATAGGGTACCGATGGTATGTTTTGAACCGATTTGATTTAGCCATTCTGAAGTCATCACTTGGTTGAAGCGCTGAACTAGGGAGGCATCGTTTACATTACTTGTATATATTGGTTTTCGCATGCTCTACTAGGTTAATGTCATAGGGTTGGCTATCGAGCATGCCCAAGTGATGACTTGATTGTGTGCTTGCTTGAATTCTTCACATTTCATACCATCGGTTAGTTGTCGAATCATTCCTCGATCATAACCTTCGTTCTTGTTTCATGTATGCTCTCTTCCACATAGGGCAAGCTAGAATTAACTATCTTACCCAGGACCGCCGGAGCAGCGTGGACCAGGGGAGAACTATACTTTGTCTTGTATGCCCTCTTCCACATAGGGCAAGCTAGAATGAACTATCTTACCCAGGACCGCCGGAGCAGCGTGGACCAGTGGAGGACTATACTTTGTTCATAACACCACAGTATTGAGTAATGTGCCCTCTTCCACATAGGGCAAGCTAGAATGAACTATCTTACCCAGGACCGCCGAAGCGGCGTGGACCAGTGGAGGACTACACAATCATGAGGTTTGATATCGACTTGTGTGTTTCAATAGGGTACCGATGGTATGTTTTGAACCGATTTGATTTAGCCATTCTGAAGTCATCACTTGGTTGAAGCGCTGAACTAGGGAGGGGCATCGTTTACATATATATTGGTTTTCGCATGCTCTACTAGGTTAATGTCATGAGGTTGGCTATCGAGCATGCCCAAGTGATGACTTGATTGTGTGCTTGCTTGAATTCTTCACATTTCATACCATCGGTTAGTTGTCGAATCATTCCTCGATCATAACCTTCGTTCTTGGTTCATGTATGCTCTCTTCCACATAGGGCAAGCTAGAATTAACTATCTTACCCAGGACCGCCGGAGCAGCGTGGACCAGGGGAGAACTATACTTTGTCTTGTATGCCCTCTTCCACATAGGGCAAGCTAGAACTAACTATCTTACCCAGGACTGCAAAGCAGCGTGGACCAGTGGAGGACTATACTTTGTTCATTACACCACAGTATTAAGTATGGTGTCCTCTTCCACATAGGGCAAGCTAGAACTAACTATCTTACCCAGGACCGCCGAAGCAGTGTGGACCAGGGGAGGACTATACTTTATACTTCACACACTAGCCATACTGAAGTCATCACTTGGTTGAAGCGCTGAACTACGGCGGGGTAATCGTTTACAGGTTATAATCATATAGCTGCATGCTCATTAGTAGATAATGGAATATTGTATGGCAATATGAGCATGCCCAAGTGATGACTTTGTTTCAAGCTCAACAGGTAGGGTATTGAGTCCTCTTCCACATAGGGCAAGCTAGAATGAACTATCTTACCCAGGACCGCCGGAGCAGCGTGGACCAGTGGAGGACTCTATACTTTATACTTCACACCACAGTATTGAGTACGACTTGCATAAAGCCCCTATTGAGAACCACGAGGGCTCTCTCAATGTAGAACCACGAGGGCTCTAGTACCGATTCTCTCGGTACGGCTTGGTCCGTGTTCCTTTATGCTTGTACTCTAAGTATTAAGTATTGTGTCCTCTTCCACATAGGGCAAGCTAGAACTAACTATCTTACCCAGGACCGCCGAAGCAGTGTGGACCAGGGGAGGACTATACTTTATACTTCACACACTAGCCATACTGAAGTCATCACTTGGTGGGGGTGAACTACGGCGGTATCTATCGTTTTGGTTCGGTCTATATAGGGTCGCTTGCATGCTCATTCGAATATAATGTAATTGTGTATGGCAATATGAGCATGCCCAAGTGATGACTTTGTTTCAAGCTCAACAGGTAGGGTATTGAGTCCTCTTCCACATAGGGCAAGCTAGAATGAACTATCTTACCCAGGACCGCCGGAGCAGCGTGGACCAGTGGAGGACTCTATACTTTATACTTCACACCACAGTATTGAGTACTTCTTGCATAAAGCCCCTAATGAGAACCACGAGGGCTCTCTCAATGTAGAACCACAAGGGCTCTAGTACCGATTCTTTCGGTACGGCTTGGTCCGTGTTCCTTTATGCTTGTACTCTTAGAAAGTCTCAACCCGGAGGTCTTGACTTTGATTGTCATAGTTGGACTACGACGGGGCATCCGACCATTGCTGATCGAACACCCCTGATTCACCATCTTTCGGGTAGGCGGTACGCGTACCTCCGGACGCGGAAGTCTCAACCCGGAGGTCTTGACTTTGATTGTCATAGTTGGACTACGACGGGGTATCCGACTCATCGAATACCCCAGAAGCACACCATCTTTCGGGTAGGCGGTACGCGTACCTCCGGACGCGGAAGTCTCAACCCGGAGGTCTTGACTTTGATTGTCATAGTTGGACTACGACGGGGTATCCGACTCATCGAATACCCCAGAAGCACACCATCTTTCGGGTAGGCGGTACGCGTACCTCCGGACGCGGAAAGTCTCAACCCGGAGGTCTTGACTTTGGTTGTCATAGTTGGACTATGACGGGGCATCCGACCATTGCTGATCGAACACCCCTGTTACACCATCTTTCGGATAGGCGGTGCGCGACACCACCGACGCGGAAAGTCTCAACCCGGAGGTCTTGACTTTGTATTGTTGGATAGTCCTCTTCCACTATAGGGCAAGCTGGAAATATTCCATTTTACCCAGGACTGCCGAGGCAGCGTGGACCAGGGGAGAACTTCACGGAATCTTCAGGCATCCATGATTGCCATAGTGCGTAAGCCGCCGCTGTGCGCGTCAACTCGTTCCCCGTGAGGAGGAGTCTAGCCGCCGCTAAAAGACGAAGCATTAAGTGTCCTCATTCCACTATAGGGCAAGCTAGAATTAACTATCTTACCCAGGACCGCCGAAGCAGCGTGGACCAGGCGAGGACTATACTTTATACTTCACACCACAGTATTGAGTACGACTTGCATAAAGCCCCTAATGAGAACCACGAGGGCTCTCTCAATGTAGAACCACGAGGGCTCTAGTACCGATTCTCTCGGTACGGCTTGGTCCGTGTTCCTTTATGCTTGTACTCGCGGAAAGTCTCAACCCGGAGGTCTTGACTTTGATTGTCATAGTTGGACTACGACGGGGCATCCGACCATTGCTGACCGAACACCCCTGATTCATCATCTTTCGGATAGGAGGTGCGCCCACCTCCGACGCGGAAGTCTCAACCCGGAGGTTCGGACTTAGAGTTTTTCCCATTTAAAAGTTTTTCTCTTAGCCATACTGAAGTCATCACTTGGTGAACGATTGAACTAGGGCGGGTTAATCGTTTATAGGTATCATGTGGTTTGCATGCTCTCTTAGGTTAAGGTCATGTGGTTGGCTATCGAGCATGCCCAAGTGATGACTTTGTTTCACGCTTGCTTGATTTCTTCATGATTCCCTGTTATATAGTGTAATCATTCGAGAACAGGGAATCTTTGGTTTTGCTCAACAGGTATTGGATGTCAACTTGGTATCTAGATCGCATTAAGTCTCAACCCTTAGGTTCGGACTTGTATAGTGACATCTTGTTACGGTCTTGAGTCTCAACCCGCAGGTTCGGACTACTTAGTGTTTGATCGAATATAATATGGCAACTTGTGCCTAAGTCTCAACCCGCAGGTTCGGACTAATGTTTATTTGGCCAATGTATGTATAAGGCAACTTGTGCCTAAGTCTCAACCCGCAAGTTCGGACTTGTGTATTTGTTCGAAGTCATGTATAAGGCAACGTGTGCCTAAGTCTCAACTCGCAGGTTCGGACTTGTTAGTGTTTCGTCAACTTTCATATGGCAACTTGTGCCTAAGTCTCAACCCGCAGGTTCGGACTTGTGTATTTGTTCGAAGTCATGTATAAGGCAACTTGTGCCTAAGTCTCAACCCGCAGGTTCGGACTTGTGTATTTGTTCGAAGTCATGTATAAGGCAACGTGTGCCTAAGTCTCAACCCGCAGGTTCGGACTTCTATAGTGTTTCGTCAATTATCATATGGCAACTTGTGCCGAAGTCTCAACCCGCAGGTTCGGACTTCTATAGTGTTTCGTCAATTATCATATGGCAACTTGTGCCGAAGTCTCAACCCGCAGGTTCGGACTTCTGGAAGGATCACTTGGCCACTAATGATCCTTCCGCAGGTTCACCTACGGAAACCTTGTTACGACTTTTACTTCCTCTAAATCATCAAGTTCGGTCAACTTCGATAAAGCAGACGCGGTTCACGAGGATCCAGCGAACGATCATCTCCAAAGACCTCACTAAATAATCCATCGGTAGTAGCGACGGGCGGTGTGTACAAAGGGCAGGGACGTATTCAACGCTGGCTGATGACCAGCACTTACTAGAAGTTCCGAGTTCATATGGACCATTGCAATCCATAATCCCTACTAAGTGAGTATTTGAGTGATTTCCCGTTCCTCTCGGAATAGGAGACACGCTGCTACCCACATTGTAGCACGCGTGTAGCCCAGAACATCTAAGGGCATCACGGACCTGTTATCGCTCGATCTCATTTTGCTAAACACAAATTGTCCTGCTAAGCAGCGTACCGTAAGTGCACTTGCGCACACGAACAGCGAAGGTGTCAGGTCATACTCCACCGAAAGGTCCTAACCCGTTCCAATCGGCATCGACGCATTAACGCTGACTGCGTTCTAGTTAGCATATGTGAGTCACGTTCGTTATCGGAATTAACCAGACAAATCAATCCACGAACTAAGAACGGCCATGCACCACTACCCTTAAATTTGAGAAAGAGCTATTAATCTGTCTCACCTCCATAAGTTCGGACCTGGTAAGTTTTCCCGTGTTGAGTCAAATTGAACCGCAAGCTCCATTTCATTGTGGTGCCCTTCCGTCAATTCCTTTAAGTTTCAACTTTGCAACCATACTTCCCCCGGAACCTGACTTTGGTTTCCCGGAAGCTACTGAGAGCACCTGGTTGTAGCGTCTCCCAATTGCTAGTTGGCATCGTTTACGGTTAGAACTAGGGCGGTATCTAATCGCCTTCGATCCTCTAACTTTCGTTCTTGATTAAAGAAAGCATCCTTGACAAATGCCTTCGCTTTAGTTAGTCTTACGACGGTCTACGAATTTCACCTCTCGCGCCGTAATACTAGTGTCCCCAACTACTTCTGTTAATCATTACCTCCGGTCTGAGTACAAACCAATGAAAGATTAGACCAAGGTCGTATTCCATTATTCCATGCAAGATTATTCTAGGGCGTTTGGGCACCCTGCTTTAAGCACTCTAATTTGTTCAAGGTAAACGTGAGCGGTCGAGCTCTATGTTACACTTGCACCCGTTGAAGGGCACACCATGACACAGACTTGGTGCCCTACCACACCATTGAGTCGCAACCAGATTCCGACTTGGCCCACCGACCACGGGTTGACCGGGTCGGCGGAGCCGGACTGTGTTGGACAAGTATCAACTTCGAACGTTTTAACCGCAACAATTTTAATATACGCTAGTGGAGCTGGAATTACCGCGGCTGCTGGCACCAGACTTGCCCTCCACTTGATCCTCGTAGAAGGATTTATGCTCTACTCATTCCAATTATGAAACATCATTAAAGAGTTTCATATTGTTATTTCTCGTCACTACCTCCCCGTCCCGGGATTGGGTAATTTACGCGCCTGCTGCCTTCCTTGGATGTGGTAGCCATTTCTCAGGCTCCCTCTCCGGAATCGAACCCTGATTCCCCGTTACCCGTTGCAACCATGGTAGTCCTCTATACTACCATCCATAGTTGATAGGGCAGATATTTGCGAGATCTGTCGTCGGTGCGAGACCATACGATCAGCATCATTATCCAGACTTCAACTCAATGACACGGAGAACCCGCGATTGGTTTGACTAATAAGTGCACCAGTTCCCGCGAGGGTCCTGGCATGTTGCATGTATTAGCTCTAGATTTTCCACAGTTATCCAAGTAACTAGGTTGATGATCTCGTAAATTATAGCTGTTATACTGAGCCTTATGCGGTTTCACATTAAATCTGTTTGTACTTAGACATGCATGGCTTAACCTTTGAGACGAGCGTATATTACTGGTAGGATCAACCAGAATTCCGACTTTGCGTTCGAATGTTCATTGTCCCATTGCACCCGGAGGAGCAAACACCACGTTCTATATGTTGTCAAGTCCGGTAGCACACGGGAGGCGAGCCCCCGTGCGAACCTCATTGCCCTCGTATCACACACACCCGATGCACCGGACAGGCACTTGAGCGGCATTCGACTCCGCTAAGCGCTCGTGCGCCCGATTGTGCATGCGCTGACGGGGCCTTCATACCCCTACCACAGCGACCTTATGCCAAACTTCCATGAATACTTAGGTGAGCTGACAAGGGCCTTCATTTCCCTACCATCAACTAAAGGACACGCTAGGCGCGTCCGATCATTGCAACTGCGGGGCTTTCATACCCCAATCACCACAGTACGCAATTCACCAGAGTTTAATCACAACCCCCCCGGACATGGCACACTATTAACTTGCAACAAAACTTAGTGTGTGCCGGGCACATCGGTTCCACAAAATCATTCCCGATGTACCCCAATTGGGGTTGTGAACGCATCCATGGTCCTCTGACACACCCAACCAAGCGTGGATACTACATACCTCAAACACCCAGTACACTAACAGACAAATCAACATATGGTTGCTTTCCCCCAGACATTTGCCAATCACTTGGCACCCGGACGGGAACTCGCTCCTGATTGCGCCATTGCCACCCATTTGCCAAGAGCGAGTTCTGTATGTAGATTTCATTTGGAAAGACAACCGTGTACTGGATATTCTATCCGACGATTACAGATGACGAGTACGAGACTCGACTACACTCACGGATAATACATTTTGGGTCGAGATTGCTTTCGGGGTTTTCGATTGGTCTTGCGCTTGTAAACGTATAACTTTGACTTGTGGTAACCTCGGTATGTTAGTCGATCACGTGGTTGTGAACTGGGTACGGGTGGGCAATCTGTTCACTTGCACTCTGGGTAGGAATATGGTGAGCGCTATAGGTTAAAGATCATGGTATGGTTCCATCGTGATGACTTTCGCTAGATAGTAGGATGTTTGGATAGTTATAACGTTTTTGGCCATTTGTTCATAGTGTTCGGTTCATTGAGGAATTCGATTGGTCTTTGCTTCACACACGTGGTCGATCACTTGGATGTGAACTAGGGTGAGAATAAGGTGTTCACTAGTGCTCTTAGGTTTTGGATCAGTACTGAGCACTTGATTGGTTTCGCATAATATGTATCCATAGTGATGACTCTTTCCAGCTTAAGATTTCGTTACCAGTTTCGAATCCTCCCCACGTTCGATTTTACTTGGTTAGGTTTTCGAGTGTAGATTTGAAAGCAATCTCATGTATGTATCCCATCTGATATAAGCCACTGACAGTTCATGTCACCTCGTTCAACTCTCGCTGGGTCACAGAAGTATGTTACTGCGCCCATTATCCCTACTCGGATAGGTTCGGTTCGTTCGTTTTATACTACGGTGAGTAAACTCAATTTGTGCATCGCATAGCCATGGAAAGCAAGCTTTCGCGGGCCTCTTCGACTGTTTTGATACGAGCTGTGCCCGTGATGCTTGTCATCCCAGGATACTTGACCCCTTTGGACGACCGCATGACCATCAGAAAGTAAATTCCACGTTCGATTTGGGGTGTTAACCCCGAACATAAAGTCTTTGTGTAGAACCACGAGGGCTCTATAGTACCGATTCTCTCGGTACGCTTGGTCCGTGTTCCTTTATGTTCGTACTCTTGTGAATAAGATTCACGTTCGTTTTGGGATATTTGCTACTGTCACCGTTTGAGTACTATGGGGCTTGAACCCCTAACATAAAGTCTTTGTGTAGAACCACGAGGGTTCTATAGTACCGATTCTCTCGGTACGCTTGGTCCGTGTTCCTTTATGTTCGTACTCTTGTGTGTATAATATTCATGTTCGGTTTGGGATATTTGCTACTTTCACCAGGGTCCCGTTCTTCATACAAGTCTGCCTTGCTAATGTGGTAACTTTATAGTGTAGTTCTGACATCCCAATTTTGGGACTTAGCCGATTTTTCGTATATTTCCATATGACCCATAGGGTCCCTTTCTTCATACAAGCTTGCCTAGGGCGATCGGTCAAAACTTGTCTTACTATTCGATTGGTCTTCGCACTTTCACCCTAGGCAGTTCGCCTAGGTCTGTCTTCTTGAGGAGGCCAAAACCCGAAATAAGGAGGTTCGGCCGACCCTGAAACCTCCCCTGTCTGAACTACACTAACCCGATTTTTCAGGGTCCTCAGCGCCATACAACTTTGCCTAGGTCACTTGTACTCTTGACTTAGGCCATCCGACTTGGTCCGTGTTTCTTCCTAGGGTTCACCTAGGTACTTTGCCTTGCTTGATGTGGTAACTTTTTAGTGTAGTTCAGACATCCTAATTTTGGGACTTAGCCGATTTTTCATGTATTTCCATATGACCCATAGGGTCCCTTTCTTCATACAAGCTTGCCTAGGGCGATCGGTCAAAACTTGTCTTACTATTCGATTGGTCTTCGCACTTTCACCCTAGGCAGTTCGCCTAGGTCTGTCTTCTTGAGGAGGCCAAAACCCGAAATAAGGAGGTCCAGCCGACCCAAAAACCTCCCCTGTCTAAACTACACTAACCAGATTTTTCAGGGTCCTCACCGTCATACAACTTTGCCTAGGTCACTTGTTCTCTTGACTTAGGCCATCTGACTTGGTCCGTGTTTCTTGCTAGGGTTCACCTAGGTACTTTGCCTTGCTTGATGTGGTAACTTTTTAGTGTAGTTCAGACATCCCAATTTTGGGACTTAGCCGATTTTTCATGTATTTCCATATGACCCATAGGGTCCCTTTCTTCATACAAGCTTGCCTAGGGCGATCGGTCAAAACTTGTCTTACTATTCGATTGGTCTTCGCACTTTCACCCTAGGCAGTTTGCCTAGGTGTAGCTTCTTGAGGAGGTCAAAACCCAAAATAAGGAGGTTCAGCCGACCCAAAAACCTCCCCTGTCTAAACTACACTAACCAGATTTTTCAGGGTCCTCACCGTCATACAACTTTGCCTAGGTCACTTGCACTCTTGACTTAGGCCATCTGACTTGGTCCGTGTTTCTTGCTAGGGTTCACCTAGGTAGTTTGCCTTGCTTGATGTGGTAACTTTTTAGTGTAGTTCTGACATCCCAATTTTGGGACTTAGCCGATTTTTCATGTATTTCCATATGACCCTTAGGGTCCCTTTCTTCATACAAGCTTGCCTAGGGCGATCGGTCAAAACTTGTCTTACTATTCGATTGGTCTTCGCACTTTCACCCTAGGCAGTTTGCCTAGGTGTAGCTTCTTGATGAGGCCAAAACCCAAAATAAGGGGGTTCGGCCGACCCAAAAACCTACCCTGTCTAAACTACACTAACCAGATTTTTCAGGGTCCTCAGCGCCATACAACTTTGCCTAGGTCACTTGTTCTATTGACTTAGGCCATCTGACTTGGTCCGTGTTTCTTCCTAGGGTTCACCTAGGTACTTTGCCTTGCTTGGTGTGGTAACTTTTTATTGTAGTTCTGACATCCTCATTTTGGGACTTAGCCGATTTTTCGTAAAATACCATATGACCCATATGGGTCCTTTCCTTCATATAAGTTTGCCTTGCTTGGTATGGTAACATTTGAGTGTAGTTCTGACATCATCATTTTGGGACTTAGCCGATTTTTCGTAAAATACCATATGACCCATATGGGTCCTTTGCTTCATATAAGTTTGCCTTGCTTGGTGTGGTAACATTTGAGTGTAGTTCTGACATCCCCATTTTGGGACTTAGCCGATTTTTCAATCAATACCATATGACCCATCAGGGTCCTTTGCTTCATATAAGTTTGCCTTGCTTGGTGTGGTAACATTTGAGTGTAGTTCTGACATCCCCATTTTGGGACTTAGCCGATTTTTCAATCAATACCATATGACCCATCAGGGTCCTTTGCTTCATATAAGTTTGCCTTGCTTGGTGTGGTAACATTTGAGTGTAGTTCTGACATCCCCATTTTGGGACTTAGCCGATTTTTCGTAAAATACCATATGACCCATATGGGTCCTTTGCTTCATATAAGTTTGCCTTGCTTGGTGTGGTAACATTTGAGTGTAGTTCTGACATCCCCATTTTGGGACTTAGCCGATTTTTCAATCAATACCATATGACCCATCAGGGTCCTTTGCTTCATATAAGTTTGCCTTGCTTGGTATGGTAACATTTGAGTGTAGTTCTGACATCATCATTTTGGGACTTAGCCGATTTTTCGTAAAATACCATATGACCCATATGGGTCCTTTGCTTCATATAAGTTTGCCTTGCTTGGTGTGGTAACTTTTTAGTGTAGTTCTGACATCCCCATTTTGGGACTTAGCCGATTTTTCGTAAAATACCATATGACCCATCAGGGTCCTTGCCTTCATATAAGTTTGCCTTGCTTGGTGTGGTAACATTTGAGTGTAGTTCAGACATCCCCATTTTGGGACTTAGCCGATTTTTCGATCCATACCATATGACCCATCAGGGTCCTTGCCTTCATATAAGTTTGCCTTGCTTGGTGTGGTAACATTTTAGTGTAGTTCTGACATCACCATTTTGGGACTTAGCCGATTTTTCGTAAAATACCATATGACCCATCAGGGTCCTTGCCTTCATATAAGTTTGCCTTGCTTGGTGTGGTAACATTTTAGTGTAGTTCTGACATCACCATTTTGGGACTTAGCCGATTTTTCGTAAAATACCATATGACCCATCAGGGTCCTTTGCTTCATATAAGTTTGCCTTGCTTGGTGTGGTAACACATGAGTGTAGTTCTGACATCCCCATTTTGGGACTTAGCCGATTTTTCGACCAATACCATATGACCCATCAGGGTCCTTTGCTTCATATAAGTTTGCCTTGCTTGGTGTGGTAACATTTGAGTGTAGTTCTGACATCCCCATTTTGGGACTTAGCCGATTTTTCGATCCATCCTATATGACCCATCAGGGTCCTTTTTCTTCATATAAGTTTCCCAAGACTTAGTGCTTTTTACCTTTGGACACCAATATCACCCTTACGGGTTTCTTTGATCTTCTCACTTTGTATTGACCAAATGTAGGTCTTGCCATGCCAAACATATAATTGTTCTACACCAAGTCTCTATCTCGTACCGCCAGCTCGGTACATTCGATCAACCTGCCCTTAAGGCACCCGGGACTTAGCCATTTTTTCACATTTTTCATGATTTTGAGGCAACTTTTCTCGACTTTGTCACCTTATATCACCAAGATCCTTTCCCTTTAGCGCTTCACTCTGTTCGTATGATATTTAGCGCTGACTATCACCTTTCTATCGCTGACCTCAACTTCTTATTCGGTGCCATAGAGCCAGAGATATTTGGTGTATGCTGTTATAAGGGAAGTTTGTCACTTTTTCAAAGGCCCACTTTGGGACGCCCATATCTCACCTTCACGTATCTTCGATCTTCTTGTCGTCTATGGACGAAACTTAGGTCTTGTATTGGCCAACTTATAAATGTTCTACGGCCAAGCCGTATCTCTTACCGCCAGCCCGGTATTCATGGACTTAGTCGGATTTTCGCCTCTCGTGGTAACAATTTCTGACTTTGACTCACAATAACACCCGAACGGTCACATGCTAGCGCTTTGCTTGGTAGGAATTATAGTTAGCGCTACCTTTTCTCTTTCCATCGATACCTTGTTCGTTCCATACCATGCCATACAGCCGAAGTTATGATGTTTCCCGTTTTCCATATCATGTGGAGCTTATGCTCTGGGAAAACCATCTAACACCTGTACCACCCTTTTGGGTACCACCGATCTCGTCACTATGTTCGGGCCAAATATAGGTTATAACATGCCCAACATATAATTGTTCTACACCAAGTCTCTATCTCTTACCGCCTGCTCGGTATTTTACTCGTAAGTCCAAATTTCACAACTTGTACTTTTTGGCCCAATGTACTCGAGTTTCAATTTTGGTAACATTTTTCGACTTTGACACTTAATAACTTCCAAATCATGCTAGTTAGCGCTTTGCTTTCTTCTAGTCGTATCTAGCGCTGGGTGTTACCTTTCCAAAACATATCCTAGCTTAACAATCCATGCCATACAGCCGGAGCTATACGGTGCACAAGTCAAATCCATTTTAGCCATGTTTCATTTTTGCCAATTTTTGACCACTCGTATCACCCTTCCAGAGTGGTCCGATCTTCTCGATGTCTATGGACGACTTTTAGGTCTCGTAGAGGCAAACTTATAAGTATTCTACGTCAACCCGCTATCTCTTACCGCCTGCTCGGTATTCTTGGTCTTGTGTGATTTTTGGAAATTTTGGTATTATTTTTCCACTTTGTCGCTTAATAACTCAGTTTTGCTCAACACTTAGCGCTTCGGTTGTTTGGGATTATAGTTAGCGCTCGGTTCGACCTTTCCAACACTGATCTAAGCTTGTCGATCCGTTCCATACAGCCTGAGTTATTCGCGATACCGTGTTTCAACCCATTTCTGAAGTCTCGTTTTGGTCCAACTTTGAACCAGCCATATCACCCTCTTGGGTACCTCCGATCTTCTCGCTCTATATTGGCCAAAGTTAGGTCTTGAGGTAACGTACTTATGATTGTTCTACGCCGTGTTCGTAGCTCTTATCGTTCGCCCGCTATTTTCGATCATAAGGTGAATTTTCGCCTCTAAACCACCATTTTTCACCTTTGCCCTCTAATATGACCGACTTGCTCAACACCTAGCGCTTCGCTTGGTAGGACACATAGCTAGCGCTCGTCAAGACCTTTCCAACGCATATCCAAGCTTTCCGATCCGAGCCATACAGCCTGAGCTATAGGCGATACCGTTTTTCCCATTTTCTTGGTCACACGCACTTTAGGGTACCCCTTTTTGCCTTTGACCCTTAATACCTCCTCCGGGTCACTAGTAGGCGCTCAGCTTGGTAGGAAACATAGCTAGAGCAGGCCTTCACCTTTCCAAAACTGCCGAAAGTGTACCGATCCGACATCTAGAACCAAAGTTATGGTCATTCCCATCATGCTCTACTTTCATGGTCAACCTCCACCAAGCACACCTAGGTTGGACCAACTTTCACCAACTCATCTCGAACCCCAAATTTGCTTCGACCTACTAGGTTTCCCTAGTAAAGTGGTCAAAACATCCATTACAACACGACTGGTCTTTCTGGTGGTCGACCTAGGCGACTTTGTTCGACGACCACCACCCCATGGAACTAAAAGACGTCCCTTGATACGGACCACCGATACATTTTCCGGCCTGTCTAAACTACACTCATCGAAATTTTTTTGGGTCCCCACCGTCATACAAGTTTTCCTAGGTCAAGTTTTTCTTCCGGATCGGCCGCGGACCTCACTTTTCATTATCTAGGGAGGCCATAGGGCCCCAAAAGGGGTTTTTTAAAATTTTCGACACTTTCGACTTTGGTCGGATTTTTTCCGATTTTGGTCCGACCTAGGGACTTGGTGGTCCAAGGAGCCTCGGGACCAAACTTTTTTCTCAGGGGTCCCTACCTCCATACAACTTTGCCTAGGTAAATTTTTTGTTCCAAATCGACCGCGGATTTCACTTTTCAATATCTGGGGCTCGTGTAGAGTCCGAATATGAGGTTTTCTCATTTTTCGACATTTTCGACTTTTTTCGACTTTTTTCGGGTTTTTCGACCTAGGGGTCCGCCGAACAAATTTTGGGTCAAAAATTTTTATTGAACTAGTCGAAAGTACGCAAAAAGATAAGACTTTTTGCCGAAGACACCATGCCCCGGAACCGACTCCTTCCCCTTCAAAATAGGGGACAAACGTGATTTTTGAAACTTTTCCTTAGGGAGCCCAAGACTTAGAAAATTTTCAAATTCTCGATTTTTCGATTGCGAGCTAGCGCTTTGCGGTCTTCGGCAATGTTGTAGATCTCGACGAGATAAAACTTTTTGGTCAAGGGACATTTTGCCCTCCGACCCCTCCTTCCCCCCGCAAATCGCCCCCCAAAGTGCAATTTTTGCATTTTCACCTCTTTGCATGCACTGTTCGGCCCAAATGGCCACTTTCTATGGGTCTGAGCGCTTTGCGGTCTTCGGCAAACTTTTAGAGCGTACCAAGCCCTAATTATAATTGTTCTACACCAACTTCGTACCTCTTCATCCCTGGCCGCTATTCGCGTACCAAGGTAATTTTTGTTCATTTTATCAACATTTTTCATCTTTGACTGTTTATATCGGCCTTGCCATGAACCGATAGCGCTTCGCTGTGTTCTAACGTAAGTTAGTACTACTCAATACCTTTCCAAATCATGTCTTAGATTGTCATTTGCTTGCTTACAGCCGGAGCTATGAGCGATACCGTAAAAAGTACCGAAACTTGGAAAAATCCTTGGATCGCCCATATCCCCCCTTTGGGGACCAGATATCGAAAAAAGTTCTTATTCAAAAAGTTGCGCCTTAACGTGTTCTAGTTATGCCTAGAACATTTCACTTCGCTAGCTGGCCTGCAACTTAGCCGTAATTGGGATTTTAGGGTGTTCATGGAGGGCCCATTTCCTGCGACTTGGTATCTTTTGGGCCCTATGTTTCTCTAATATCTCCACAAGTTTTCCAGATAGCTTTCTCATACTTTCAGGGTGTCTAGAGCACCTCAAGACCTTTCCAACGCTATGCCGTTCGCCTCGCTCGGACATCTACAGCCGAAGTTATTCGAGGTACACGGTACCTTACCCTGTTTTCTCAGTACTTGGTCGAAAATTTCGATCAGCCATATGACCGACTTGGACAACCCTGAGCGGGTTGGCCCCATATAACTAAACTTTTGTCTCTTGTAGGCAAACTTATAAATGTTCCACGTCAACTCGCTATCTCGTACCGCCTTGACGGTATACTTGGTCCAAGGGCCATTTCCAGCGACTTGGTCGCAATTTCGCTCTAAGTTTCGCTAATACCTTCGTCCGTGGACATGGTGATTTTTTGTTCGTATTTTTCCTTGATAGTCCCACTCAAGACTATTCCATACCAGAGCCAAGCGTCCCGCTAAGTGCCATACAGCCTGAGCAGTAATTCATGAAAGGTACCTCTACCAGTCTTTGCCATACTTGGGTACAAACTTTGTATCGCCCATATCTCCACTTTGGAGGCCAGCCAGCACCTTTGCCCCATATACTTTTTTCTTGGTCATACCATGCACTAAATATAATTGTTCTACGCCAACTTGCTATCTCTTCTCTAACTTGCCGTTATTCTTGGTCCAAGTCCCATTTCATTCGTTTTCGGACCCATTTTGCTATATGTTTCACTAATAGCTTCGGCCATGGACAAGCTGATATTCTGTTTGTATTTTTGCTTGATAGTCCCACTCAAGACCATTCCAAAACACACCGCAACTTGTCGCTCGGTGGCAAACTGACCGAGTTATAATTCATGAAAGATACCTCAACTTGGTACACCATGTGGTCGGCCCAAACCATATACCGACCAAACGACCGACTTGGAGCACCCTGACCGGGTTGCCCCCATATAATGAAAGTTGCGTCTCTACACGCCCAACTTATGAATATTCTACGCCAAGTCGCTATCTCTTACCGGTAAGCCGGTATTCACCTTCCAAGGGTGATTTTGGTCAAGTGCCATTTCCTGCGACTTGGTCCCCGAATTGGACCATCATCACCTAATATCTCCGTGGTCTTTCAACTCAGCCTCATGAAACTTTCAGGGTAGATAGGTCTCCCCGAGACCTTTCCAACGGTGAGCCGTTTGCCTCGCTCGGCCATATACAGCCGAAGTTATTAATGGTACTTGGTACCTTACCCTGTTTTTTCCATACTTGTTCGTACTTGGGTACAAACTTTGTATCGCCCATATCTCCACTTTGGAGGCCAGCCAGCACCTTGGCCCCAAATACTTTTTTGTTGGTCATACTATGCCCAAAATATAAATGTTCTACGTCAACTTGCTATCTCTTCTCCAACTTGCCGTTATACTTGGTCCAAGTCCCATTTCATTCGTTTTTGGACCCATTTTGCTATATGTTTCACTAATAGCTTCGGCCATGGACAAGCTGATTTTCTATTTGTATTTTTCCTTGATAGTCCCACTCAAGACCATTCCAAAACACACCGCAACTTGTCGCTCGGTGGCAAACTGACCGAGTTATAATTCATGAAAGGTACCTCAACTTGGTACACCACGTGGTCGGTCCAAACCATAAACCGACCAAACGACCGACTTGGAGCACCCTGACCGGGTTGCCCCCATATAATGAAAGTTGCGTCTCTACACGCCTAACTTATGAATATTCTACGCCAAGTCGCTATCTCTTACCGGTAAGCCGGTATTCACCTTCCAAGGGTGATTTTGGTCAAGTGCCATTTCCTGCGACTTGGTCCCCGAATTGGACCATCATCACCTAATATCTCCGTGGTCTTTCAACTCAGCCTCATGAAACTTTCAGGGTAGATAGGTCTCCCCAAGACCTTTCCAACGGTGAGCCGTTTGCCTCGCTCGGCCATCTACAGCCGAAGTTATTAATGGTACTTGGTACCTTACCCTGTTTTTTCCATACTTGTTCGTACTTGGGTACAAACTTTGGATCGCCCATATCTCCACTTTGGAGGCCAGCTAGCACCTTGGCCCCATATACTTTTTTGTTGGTCATGCCATGCACCAAATATAATTGTTCTACGCCAACTTGCTATCTCTTCTCCAACTTGCCGTTATTCTTGGTCCAATTCCCATTTCATTCGTTTTTGGACCCATTTTGCTATATGTTTCACTAATAGCTTCGGCCATGGACAAGCTGATTTTCGATTGGTATTTTTCCTTGATAGTCCCACTCAAGACCATTCCAAAACACACCGCAGCTTGTCGCTCGGTGGCAAACTGACCAAGTTATAATTCATGAAAGGTACCTCAACTTGGCACACCACGTGGTCGGCCCAAACCATAAACCAACCAAACGACCGACTTGGAGCACCCTGACCGGGTTGGCCCCATATAATAAAAGTTGCGTCTCTACACGCCCAACTTATGAATATTCTACGCCAAGTCGCTATCTCTTACCGGTAAGCCGGTATTCACCTTCCAAGGGTGATTTTGGTCAAGCGCCATTTCCTGCGACTTGGTCCCCGAACTGGACCATCATCACCTAATATCTCCGTGGTCTTTCAACTCAGCCTCATGAAACTTTCAGGGTAGATAGGTCTCCCCAAGACCTTTCCAACGGTGAGCCGTTTGCCTCGCTCGGCCATCTACAGCCGAAGTTATTAATGGTACTTGGTACCTTACCCTGTTTTTTCCATACTTGTTCGTACTTGGGTACAAACTTTGGATCGCCCATATCTCCACTTTGGAGGCCAGCCAGCACCTTGGCCCCATATACTTTTTTGTTGGTGATACCATGCACCAAATATAATTGTTCTACGCAAGCTTGCTATCTCTTCTCCAACTTGCGGTTATTTTTGACTCAAGTCCCATTTCCATAGTTTTTGGTACCAATTTGCTCTATGTTTCGCTAATAGCTTCGCCCAAGGACTTTGTGATTTTTTGTTCGCATTTTTCCTAAATAGTCCCACTCAAGACTATTCCAAATCACACCTTAGCTTGTCGCTCAGTGCCATACAGCCAGAGTTTTAATTCATGAAAGGTACATCACCTTGGTACACCACGTGGTCGGTCCAAACCATCAACCAACCATATGACCGACTTCGAGTCGAGCTAGCGGCTAGGCTCAATATAATGAAATGCGTGTCTTGATGCGGGCTACTGACGGTCTGAACAATGTAGCTCGCTAGCTCGTCTCTAAACTTGTGTTTTGGTCGAATATTGGGTGTTCATGTACCACTTCGGGTAACATGGACTTTGGTGCAACTTTACCACTTGTGCACTTAATAACTTCCCGGTCATTCAAGTCTTTGCCTTCATACTTTCAGGGTAGTTAGGTCTCGTCGAGACCTTTCCATACATATGCCAAACTCATCGATCGGACATCTATAGCCCGAGTTATTCGCGGTACACCGTACCTTACCCTGTTTTTTCCTCAATTGGGTACAAACCTTGGAACACCCATATCGCCCCTTTAGAGACTAGCTGGCACGTTGGCCTCATATAATGATAAGTGCACCTCAACTAGGGCTACTGACGGTCAGAACATTTCAACTTGCTAGCTCGGGCCCACACTTGTGTTTTTCTCGAATATATGGTTCAAGTGTGCCACTTTGGGCACTTTTGGACATTTTGTCCCCACACAACTTTCTTGCCTTGGTAGATAGGGTCTTGTGATCTTGGGCAAAAAGATGCACCAAGATAAAGTCTAACTTTCGTTCTTGTACCGCAAAGCGCTATCTCAAACACCCGAGGAGATAGAAAGTGATTATGTTCGGTATATCGGTCTTCCATGGCCTACTATGGTAAACCCCTGCAGGTATGCAACCGAAGGTGCTTGGTACATGTATTTGGTGCAATATCGGTGCAAAGTAGGTGTTTCCTTGATCGGGCTATAACTTTCTTGGTTGATGTTGGATTGCTTTGCGGTCTTCGGGGGATAGTTAGGGAACATGTTGGCCAACATTTCCTTATTCCTCAGCCTGGCCGTACCTCTTACCGTCTAGGCGGTATACATGCTCTAAGTTGGAACTTGTGTTCCTTTGGGTAACTTCTCTGACTTTGACGCTTAATAACTTTCGTTCATATGCAGTCTAAGCTCTGCAACTCTCAGGAAAGCTAGTACTACTCATTTCCTTTCCATATCAGTCTTTGGCTTGTCGATCCGATGTCTACAGCCTTACTTATTCACGTTCCCTGTGAAGGTAGGTTTTTGCCCATTTTCCAGTTCATGTGGTAACATTCCCAGACTTTGCCGGCTTTCTCTTCATGTGGTAACTTGCTTGCTCATGTGGTAACTTGGAAGTGTATTTCTGACAGACCCAATCTGGGACTTAGCCGATTTTTCTCTGCATATTATATGGATCCATCACTAGGCCATCTTGCTTGCTCATGTGGTAACTTGGAAGTGTATTTCTGACAGACCCAATCTGGGACTTAGCCGATTTTTCTCTTCATATCATATGGATCCATCACTAGGCCATCTTGCTTGCTTGTGTGGTAACTTGATAGTGTATGTCTGACAGACCCAATCTGGGACTTAGCCGATTTTTCTCTTCATATCATATGGATCCATCACTAGGCCATCTTGCTTGCTTGTGTGGTAACTTGGAAGTGTATTTCTGACAGACCCAATCTGGGACTTAGCCGATTTTTCTCTTCATATTATATGGATCCTGGACTTAGCCGATTTTTCTCTTCATATCATATGGATCCATCACTAGGCCATCTTGCTTGCTTGTAAAGTCCGAGATGGCTTTAAGTAGGGATGCTGTATTGAGATGAGAGATGTAGGAGATCAAGATTCATCTCCATGCAGCATCCCATTCATCTCGCAGCATCCTAACATATGAATTTCTATGAATTTATGAAAAATCGACTAAGTCCGAGGTGCCTTTAAGTAGGGATGCTGTATTGAGATGGGAGATGTAGGAGATCAAGATTCATCTCCATGCAGCATCCCATTTATCTCCCAGCATCCTAACATATGAATTTCTTAGAATTTATGAAAAATCGACTAAGTCCGAGATGCCTTTAAGTAGGGATGCTGTATTAAGATGGGAGATGAAGAAGATCAAGATTCATCTCCATCCAGCATCCCATTCATCTCGCAGAATCCTAACATATGAATTTCTAAGAATTTATGAAAAATCGACTAAGTCCGAGATGGCTTTAAGTAGGGATGCTGTATTAAGATGGGAGATGTAGGAGATCAAGATGCATCTCCATGCAGCATCCCATTCATCTCGCAGCATCCTAACATATGAATTTCTATGAATTTATGAAAAATCGACTAAGTCCGAGATGGCTTTAAGTAGGGATGCTGTATTAAGATGGGAGATGTAGAAGATCAAGATTCATCTCCATGCAGCATCCCATACATCTCGCAGCATCCTAACATATGTTTTTCTTAGAATTTATGAAAAATCGACTAAGTCCGAGATGCCTTTAAGTAGGGATGCTGTATTAAGATGGGAGATGTAGGAGATCAAGATACATCTCCATGCAGCATCCCATTCATCTCCCAGCATCCTAACATATGTTTTTCTTAGAATTTATGAAAAATCGACTAAGTCCGAGATGCCTTTAGGTAGGGATGCTGTATTAAGATGGGAGATGAAGAAGATCAAGATTCATCTCCATGCAGCATCCCATTCATCTCGCAGCATCCTAACATATGATTTTCTTAGAATTTATAAAAAATCGACTAAGTCCGAGATGCCTTTAAGTAGGGATGCTGTATTAAGATGGAAGATGAAAAAGATCAAGATTCATCTCCATGCAGCATCCCATTCATCTTGCAGCATCCCAACATATGTTTTTCTTAGAATTTATGAAAAATCGACTAAGTCCGAGATGCCTTTAAGTAGGGATGCTATTTAAAGATGGGAGATGAAGAAGATCAAGATTCATCTCCATGCCGCATCCCATTCATCTCGCAGCATCCTAACATATGTTTTTCTTAGAATTTATGAAAAATCGACTAAGTCCGAGATGCGTTTAAAAAGGGATGCTGTATTAAGATGGGAGATGAACAAGATCAAAATTCATCTCCATGCAGCATCCCATTCATCTCCCAGCATCCTAACATATGTTTTTCTATGAATTTATGAAAAATCGACTAAGTCCGAGATGCCTTTAAGTAGGGATGCTGTATTAAGATGGGAGATGAAGAAGATCAAGATTCATCACCATGCAGCATCCCATTCATCTCCCAGCATCCTAACATATGTTTTTCTTAGAATTTATGAAAAATCGACTAAGTCCGAGATGCCTTTAAGAAGGGATGCTGTATTAAGATGGGAGATGAAGAAGATCAAGATGCATCTCCATGCAGCATCCCATTCATCTCCCAGCATCCTAACACATGTTTTTCATAGAATTTATGAAAAATCGACTAAGTCCGAGATGCCTTTAAGTAGGGATGCTGTATTAAGATGGGAGATGAAGAAGATCAAGATTCATCTCCGTGCAGCATCCCATTCATCTCCCAGCATCCTAACTTATGTTTTTCTTAGAATTTATGAAAAATCGACTAAGTCCGAGATGCCTTTAAGTAGGGATGCTGTATTAAGATGGGAGATGAAGAATATCAAGATTCATCTCCATGCAGCATCCCATTCATCTCCCAGCATCCTAACATATGAATTTCTATGAATTTATGAAAAATCGACTCAGTCCGAGATGCCTTTAAGTAGGGATGCTGTATTAAGATGGAAGATGAAAAAGATCAAGATTCATCTCCATGCAGCATCCCATTCATCTCGCAGAATCCTAAAATATGTTTTTCTTAGAATTTATTAAAAATCGACTAAGTCCGAGATGCCTTTAAGAAGGGATGCTGTATTAAGATGGGAGATGAAGAAGATCAAGATGCATCTCCATGCAGCATCCCATTCATCTCCCAGCATCCTAACACATGTTTTTCATAGAATTTATGAAAAATCGACTAAGTCCGAGATGCCTTTAAGTAGGGATGCTGTATTAAGATGGGAGATGAAGAAGATCAAGATTCATCTCCGTGCAGCATCCCATTCATCTCCCAGCATCCTAACTTATGTTTTTCTTAGAATTTATGAAAAATCGACTAAGTCCGAGATGCCTTTAAGTAGGGATGCTGTATTAAGATGGGAGATGAAGAATATCAAGATTCATCTCCATGCAGCATCCCATTCATCTCCCAGCATCCTAACATATGAATTTCTATGAATTTATGAAAAATCGACTCAGTCCGAGATGCCTTTAAGTAGGGATGCTGTATTAAGATGGAAGATGAAAAAGATCAAGATTCATCTCCATGCAGCATCCCATTCATCTCGCAGAATCCTAAAATATGTTTTTCTTAGAATTTATTAAAAATCGACTAAGTCCGAGATGCCTTTAAGTAGGGATGCTGTATTGAGATGGGGGATGAAGAAGATCAAGATTTATCTCCATGCAGCATCCCATTCATCTCGCAGCATCCTAACATATGTTTTTTCAAGAATTTATGAAAAATCGACTAAGTCCGAGATGTCTCTAAGTAGGGATGCTGTATTAAGATGGGAGATGTAGAAGATCAAGATTCATCTCCATGCAGCATCCCATTCATCTCCCAGCATCCTAACATATGAATTTCTAAGAATTTATGAAAAATCGACTAAGTCCGAGATGCCTTTAAGTAGGGATGCTGTATTAAGATGGGAGATGTAGGAGATCAAGATTCATCTCCATGCAGCATCCCATTCATCTCGCAGCATCCTAACATACGAATTTCTTAGAATTTAAAAAAAAATCGACTAAGTCCGAGATGCCTTTAAGTAGGGATGCTGTATTCAGATGGGAGATGATGAAGATCAAGATTCATCTCGATGCAGCATCCCATTCATCTCGCAGCATCCTAACATATGTTTTTCTTAGAATTTATGAAAAATCGACTAAGTCCGAGATGCCTTTAAGTAGGGATGCTGTATTAAGATGGGAGATGAAGAAGATCAAGATTCATCTCCATGCAGCATCCCATTCATCTCCCAGCATCCTAACATATGTTTTTCTTAGAATTTATGAAAAATCGACTCAGTCCGAGATGCTCTTAAGTAGGGATGCTGTATTAAGATGGGAGATGAAGAAGATCAAGATTCATCTCCATGCAGCATCCCATTCATCTCGCAGCATCCTAACAGATGAATTTCTTAGAATTTATGAAAAATCGACTAAGTCCGAGATGCCTTTAAGTAGGGATGCTGGTTTAAGATGGGAGATGAAGAAGATCAAGATTCTTCTCCATACAGCATCCCATTCATCTCTTAGCATCCAAACATATGTTTTTCTTAGAATTTATGAAAAATCGACTAAGTCCGAGATGCCTGTAAGTAGGGATGCTGTATTAAGATGGGAGATGAAGAAGATCAAGATTCATCTCCATGCAGCATCCCATTCATCTCGCAGCATCCTAACATATGAATTTCTTAGAATTTATGAAAAATCGACTCAGTCCGAGATGCTCTTAAGTAGGAATGCTGTATTAAGATGGGAGATGAAGAAGATCAAGATTAATCTCCATGCAGCATCCCATTCATCTCGCAGCATCCTAACATATGTTTTTCTTAGAATTTATGAAAAATCGACTAAGTCCGAGATGCCTTTAAGTAGGGATGCTGTATTAGGATGGGAGATGTAGAAGATCAAGATTTATTTCCATGAAGCATCCCGTTCATCTCGCAGCATCCTAACATATGTTTTTCTTAGAATTTATGAAAAATCGACTAAGTCCGAGATGCCTTTAACTAGGGATGCTGTATTAAGATGGGAGATGAAGAAGATCAAGATTCATCTCCATGCAGCATCCCATTCATCTCGCAGCATCCTAACATATGTTTTTCTTAGAATTTATGAAAAATCGACTAAGTCCGAGATGCCTTTAAGTAGGGATGCTGTTTTAAGATGGGAGATGAAGAAGATCAAGATTCATCTCCATGCAGCATCCCATTCATCTCGCAGCATCCTAACATATGTTTTTCTTAGAATTTATGAAAAATCGACTCAGTCCGAGATGCCTTCAAGTAGGGATGCTGTATTGAGATGGGAGATGTAGAAGATCAAGATTCATCTCCATGCAGCATCCCATTCATCTCGCAGCATCCTAACATATGATTTTCTTAGAATTTATGAAAAATCGACTAAGTCCGAGATGCCTTCAATTAGGGATGCTGTATTGAGATGGGAGATGAAGAAGATCAAGATTCATCTCCATGCAGCATCCCATTCATCTCGCAGCATCCTAACATATGAATTTCTTAGAATTAATGAAAAATCGACTAAGTCCGAGATGCCTTTAAGTAGGGATGCTGTTTTAAGATGGGAGATGAAGAAGATCAAGATTCATCTCCACGCAGCATCCCATTCATCTCGCAGCATCCTAACATATGTTTTTCTTAGAATTTATGAAAAATCGACTAAGTCCAAGATGGCTTTAAGTAGGGATGATGTATTGAGATGGGAGATGTAGGAGATCAAGATTAATCTCCATGCAGCATCCCATTCATCTCGCAGCATCCTTACATATGTTTTTCTTAGAATTTATGAAAAATCGACTAAGTCCGAGATGCCTTTAAGTAGGGATGCTGTATTGAGATGGGAGATGAAGAAGATCAAGATTCATCTCCATGCAGCATCCCATTCATCTCGCAGCATCCTAACATATGTTTTTCTTAGAATTTATGAAAAATCGACTAAGTCCGAGATTCCTTTAAGAAGGGATGCTGTATTAAGATGGGAGATGAAGAAGATCAAGATTCATCTCCATGCAGCATCCCATTCATCTCGCAGCATCCTAACATATGTTTTTCTTAGAATGTATGAAAACTCGACTAAGTCCGAGATGCCTTTATATAGGGATGCTGTATTGAGATGGGAGATGGAGAAGATCAATATTCATCTCCATGCAGCATCCCATTCATCTCGCAGCATCCTAACATATGTTTTTCTTAGAATTTATGAAAAATCGACTAAGTCCGAGATGCCTTTAAGTAGGGATGCTGTATTAAGACGGGAGATGAAGAAGATCAAGATTCATCTCCGTGCAGCATCCCATTCATCTCGCAGCATCCTAACATATGAATTTCTTAGAATTTATGAAAAATCGACTAAGTCCGAGATGCCTTTAAGAAGGGATGCTGTATTAAGATGGGAGATGAAAAAGGTCAAGATTCATCTCCATGCAGCATCCCATTCATCTCGCAGCATCCTAACATATGTTTTTCTTAGAATTTATGAAAAATCGACTAAGTCCGAGATGCCTTTAAGTAGGGATGTTGTATTAAGATGATAGATGAGGAAGATCAAGATTCATCTCCATGCAGCATCCCATTAATCTCGCAGCATCCTAACATATGTTTTTCTTAGAATGTATGAAAACTCGACTAAGTCAGAGATGCCTTTAAATAGGGATGCTTTATTGAGATGGGAGATGAAGAAGATCAATATTCATCTCCATGCAGCATCCCATTCATCTCCCAGCATCCTAACATATGAATTTCTGAGAATTTATGAAAAATCGTCTAAGTCCGAGATGCCTTTAAGAAGGGATGCTGTATTAAGATGGGAGATGAAGAAGATCAAGATTCATCTCCATGCAGCATCCCATTCATCTACAAGCATCCTAACATATATTTTTCTTAGAATTTATGAAAAATCGACTAAGTCCGAGATGCCTTTAAATAGGGATGCTGTATTGAGATGGGAGATGTAGGAGATCAAGATTCATCTCCATGCAGCATCCCATTCATCTCGCAGCATCCTAACATATGAATTTCTATGAATTTATGAAAAATCGACTAAGTCCGAGATTCCTTTAAGAAGGGATGCTGTATTAGGATGGGAGATGAAGAAGATCAATATTCATCTCCATGCAGCATCCCATTCATCTCGCAGCATCCTAACATATGTTTTTCTTAGAATTTATGAAAAATCGACTAAGTCCGAGATGCCTTTAAGTAGGGATGCTGTATTAAGACGGGTGATGAAGAAGATCAAGATTCATCTCCGTGCAGCATCCCATTCATCTCGCAGCATCCTAACATATGAATTTCTTAGAATTTATGAAAAATCGACTAAGTCCGAGATGCCTTTAAGAAGGGATGCTGTATTAAGATGGGAGATGAAGAAGATCAAGATTCATCTCCCCGCAGCATCCCATTCATCTCGCAGCATCCGAACATATGTTTTTCTTAGAATTTATGAAAAATCGACTTAGTCCGAGATGCCTTTAAGTAGGGATGCTGGATTAAGATGGGAGATGGAGAAGATCAAGATTCATCTCCATGCAGCATCCCATGCATCTCCCAGCATCCTAACATATGTTTTTCTTAGAATTTATGAAAAACCGACTAAGTCCGAGATGCCTTTAAGTAGGGATGCTGTATTAAGATGGGAGATGAAGAAGATCAAGATTCATCTCCATGCAGCATCCCATTCATCTCTCAACACCCTAACATATGTTTTTCTTAGAATTTATGAAAAATCGACTAAGTCCGAGATGCCTTTAAGTAGGGATGCTGTTTTAAGATGGGAGATGAAGAAGATCAAGATTCATCTCCATGCAGCATCCGATTCATCTCGCAGCATCCTTACTTATGTTTTTCTTAGAATTTATGAAAAATCGACTAAGTCCGAGATGCCATCAAGTAGGGATGCTGTAATAAGATGGGAGATGTAGAAGATCAAGATTAATCTCCATGCAGCATCCCATTCATCTCGCAGCATCCTAACATATGTTTTTCTTAGAATTTATGAAAAATCGACTAAGTCCGAGATGCCTTTAAGTAGGGATGCTGTATTAAGACGGGAGATGAAGAAGATCAAGATTCATCTCCGTGCAGCATCCCATTCATCTCGCAGCATCCTAACATATGAATTTCTTAGAATTTATGAAAAATCGACTAAGTCCGAGATGCCTTTAAGAAGGGATGCTGTATTAAGATGGGAGATGAAAAAGGTCAAGATTCATCTCCATTCAGCATCCCATTCATCTCGCAGCATCCTAACACATGTTTTTCTAAGAACTTATGAAAAATCGACTAAGTCCGAGATGCCTTTAAGTAGGGATGCTTTATTGAGATGGGAGATGAAGAAGATCAAGATTCATCTCCATGCAGCATCCCATTCATCTCGCAGCATCCTTACATATGTTTTTCTTAGAATTTATGAAAAATCGACTAAGTCCGAGATGCCTTTAAGTAGGGATGCTGTATTGAGACGGGAGATGTAGAAGATCAAGATTCATCTCCATTCAGCATCCCATTCATCTCGCAGCATCCTAACATATGAATTTCTTAGAATTTATGAAAAATCGACTAAGTCCGAGATGCCTTTAAGTAGGGATGCTGTTTAAAGATGGGAGATAAAGAAGATCAAGATTCATCTCCATGCAGCATCCCATTCATCTCGCAGCATCCTATCATATGAATTTC